>NC_087494.1:7500-175000 GCF_036417665.1 Passer domesticus
CCGGCCACTCCGGGCCACCGGGCCCTGGACACGAACTATGCCCTTTCCCCTGAGAAACAAAACTCACCAGGCCAGGTTCCTGATGTCAGTTTGCAGGAGGCACTTGGCACTCTCAAACCAGACACAGTTGCCTGTGGGGGCACCTTGCATCTGGGAGATATCCTGAAGCATGCGGAATTTCAGCAGGCAGCCTGCCACTCCGGGCCACCGGGCCCTGGACACGAACGATGCCCTTTCCCCTGAGAAACAAAACTCACCAGGCCAGGTTCCTGATGTCAGTTTGCAGGAGGCACTTGGCACTCTCAAACCAGACACAGTTGCCTGTGGGGGCACCTTGCATCTGGGAGATATCCTGAACCATGCGGAATTTCAGCAGGCAGCCGGCCACTCCGGGCCACCGGGCCCTGGACACGAACCATGCCCTTTCCCCTGAGAAACAAAACTCACCAGGCCAGGTTCCTGATGTCAGTTTGCAGGAGGCACTTGGCACTGTCAAACCAGACACAGTTGCCTGTGGGGGCACCTTGCATCTGGGAGATATCCTGAAGCATGCGGAATTTCAGCAGGCAGCCTGCCACTCCGGGCCACCGGGCCCTGGACACGAACGATGGCCTTTCCCCTGAGAAACAAAACTCACCAGGCCAGGTTCCTGATGTCAGTTTGCAGGAGGCACTTGGCACTCTCAAACCAGACACAGTTGCCTGTGGGGGCACCTTGCATCTGGGAGATATCCTGAAGCATGCGGAATTTCAGCAGGCAGCCTGCCACTCCGGGCCACCGGGCCCTGGACACGAACGATGCCCTTTCCCCTGAGAAACAAAACTCACCAGGCCAGGTTCCTGATGTCAGTTTGCAGGAGGCACTTGGCACTCTCAAACCAGACACAGTTGCCTGTGGGGGCACCTTGCATCTGGGAGATATCCTGAACCATGCGGAATTTCAGCAGGCAGCCGGCCACTCCGGGCCACCGGGCCCTGGACACGAACCATGCCCTTTCCCCTGAGAAACAAAACTCACCAGGCCAGGTTCCTGATGTCAGTTTGCAGGAGGCACTTGGCACTGTCAAACCAGACACAGTTGCCTGTGGGGGCACCTTGCATCTGGGAGATATCCTGAAGCATGCGGAATTTCAGCAGGCAGCCTGCCACTCCGGGCCACCGGGCCCTGGACACGAACGATGGCCTTTCCCCTGAGAAACAAAACTCACCAGGCCAGGTTCCTGATGTCAGTTTGCAGGAGGCACTTGGCACTCTCAAACCAGACACAGTTGCCTGTGGGGGCACCTTGCATCTGGGAGATATCCTGAAGCATGCGGAATTTCAGCAGGCAGCCGGCCACTCCGGGCCACCGGGCCCTGGACACGAACAATGCCCTTTCCCCTGAGAAACAAAACTCACCAGGCCAGGTTCCTGATGTCAGTTTGCAGGAGGCACTTGGCACTCTCAAACCAGACACAGTTGCCTGTGGGGGCACCTTGCATCTGGGAGATATCCTGAACCATGCGGAATTTCAGCAGGCAGCCGGCCACTCCGGGCCACCGGGCCCTGGACACGAACCATGCCCTTTCCCCTGAGAAACAAAACTCACCAGGCCAGGTTCCTGATGTCAGTTTGCAGGAGGCACTTGGCACTCTCAAACCAGACACAGTTGCCTGTGGGGGCACCTTGCATCTGGGAGATATCCTGAAGCATGAGGAATTTCACCAGGCAGCCGGCCACTCCGGGCCACCGGGCCCTGGACACGAACGATGCCCTTTCCCCTGAGAAACAAAACTCACCAGGCCAGGTTCCTGATGTCAGTTTGCAGGAGGCACTTGGCACTCTCAAACCAGACACAGTTGCCTGTGGGGGCACCTTGCATCTGGGAGATATCCTGAAGCATGCGGAATTTCAGCAGGCAGCCGGCCACTCCGGGCCACCGGGCCCTGGACACGAACCATGCCCTTTCCCCTGAGAAGCAAAACTCACCAGGCCAGGTTCCTGATGTCAGTTTGCAGGAGGCACTTGGCACTGTCAAACCAGACACAGTTGCCTGTGGGGGCACCTTGCATCTGGGAGATATCCTGAACCATGCGGAATTTCAGCAGGCAGCCGGCCACTCCGGGCCACCGGGCCCTGGACACGAACCATGCCCTTTCCCCTGAGAAACAAAACTCACCAGGCCAGGTTCCTGATGTCAGTTTGCAGGAGGCACTTGGCACTCTCAAACCAGACACAGTTGCCTGTGGGGGCACCTTGCATCTGGGAGATATCCTGAAGCATGCGGAATTTCAGCAGGCAGCCGGCCACTCCGGGCCACCGGGCCCTGGACACGAACGATGCCCTTTCCCCTGAGAAACAAAACTCACCAGGCCAGGTTCCTGATGTCAGTTTGCAGGAGGCACTTGGCACTGTCAAACCAGACACAGTTGCCTGTGGGGGCACCTTGCATCTGGGAGATATCCTGAACCATGCGGAATTTCAGCAGGCAGCCGGCCACTCCGGGCCACCGGGCCCTGGACACGAACCATGGCCTTTGCCCTGAGAAACAAAACTCACCAGGCCAGGTTCCTGATGTCAGTTTGCAGGAGGCACTTGGCACTCTCAAACCAGACACAGTTGCCTGTGGGGGCACCTTGCATCTGGGAGATATCCTGAACCATACGGAATTTCAGCAGGCAGCCGGCCACTCCGGGCCACCGGGCCCTGGACACGAACAATGCCCTTTCCCCTGAGAAACAAAACTCACCAGGCCAGGTTCCTGATGTCAGTTTGCAGGAGGCACTTGGCACTCTCAAACCAGACACAGTTGCCTGTGGGGGCACCTTGCATCTGGGAGATATCCTGAACCATGCGGAATTTCAGCAGGCAGCCGGCCACTCCGGGCCACCGGGCCCTGGACACGAACCATGCCCTTTCCCCTGAGAAACAAAACTCACCAGGCCAGGTTCCTGATGTCAGTTTGCAGGAGGCACTTGGCACTCTCAAACCAGACACAGTTGCCTGTGGGGGCACCTTGCATCTGGGAGATATCCTGAACCATGCGGAATTTCAGCAGGCAGCCGGCCACTCCGGGCCACCGGGCCCTGGACACGAACCATGCCCTTTCCCCTGAGAAACAAAACTCACCAGGCCAGGTTCCTGATGTCAGTTTGCAGGAGGCACTTGGCACTCTCAAACCAGACACAGTTGCCTGTGGGGGCACCTTGCATCTGGGAGATATCCTGAAGCATGCAGAATTTCAGCAGGCAGCCGGCCACTCCGGGCCACCGGGCCCTGGACACGAACCATGCCCTTTGCCCTGAGAAGCAAAACTCACCAGGCCAGGTTCCTGATGTCAGTTTGCAGGAGGCACTTGGCACTGTCAAACCAGACACAGTTGCCTGTGGGGGCACCTTGCATCTGGGAGATATCCTGAACCATGCGGAATTTCAGCAGGCAGCCGGCCACTCCGGGCCACCGGGCCCTGGACACGAACGATGGCCTTTCCCCTGAGAAACAAAACTCACCAGGCCAGGTTCCTGATGTCAGTTTGCAGGAGGCACTTGGCACTCTCAAACCAGACACAGTTGCCTGTGGGGGCACCTTGCATCTGGGAGATATCCTGAAGCATGCGGAATTTCAGCAGGCAGCCGGCCACTCCGGGCCACCGGGCCCTGGACACGAACCATGCCCTTTCCCCTGAGAAACAAAACTCACCAGGCCAGGTTCCTGATGTCAGTTTGCAGGAGGCACTTGGCACTCTCAAACCAGACACAGTTGCCTGTGGGGGCACCTTGCATCTGGGAGATATCCTGAACCATGCGGAATTTCAGCAGGCAGCCGGCCACTCCGGGCCACCGGGCCCTGGACACGAACCATGCCCTTTCCCCTGAGAAACAAAACTCACCAGGCCAGGTTCCTGATGTCAGTTTGCAGGAGGCACTTGGCACTGTCAAACCAGACACAGTTGCCTGTGGGGGCACCTTGCATCTGGGAGATATCCTGAAGCATGCGGAATTTCAGCAGGCAGCCGGCCACTCCGGGCCACCGGGCCCTGGACAGGAACTATGCCCTTTCCCCTGAGAAACAAAACTCACCAGGCCAGGTTCCTGATGTCAGTTTGCAGGAGGCACTTGGCACTCTCAAACCAGACACAGTTGCCTGTGGGGGCACCTTGCATCTGGGAGATATCCTGAAGCATGCGGAATTTCAGCAGGCAGCCGGCCACTCCGGGCCACCTGGCCCTGGACACGAACCATGCCCTTTCCCCTGAGAAACAAAACTCACCAGGCCAGGTTCCTGATGTCAGTTTGCAGGAGGCACTTGGCACTCTCAAACCAGACACAGTTGCCTGTGGGGGCACCTTGCATCTGGGAGATATCCTGAAGCATGCGGAATTTCAGCAGGCAGCCGGCCACTCCGGGCCACCGGGCCCTGGACACGAACGATGCCCTTTCCCCTGAGAAACAAAACTCACCAGGCCAGGTTCCTGATGTCAGTTTGCAGGAGGCACTTGGCACTCTCAAACCAGACACAGTTGCCTGTGGGGGCACCTTGCATCTGGGAGATATCCTGAAGCATGAGGAATTTCACCAGGCAGCCGGCCACTCCGGGCCACCGGGCCCTGGACACGAACGATGCCCTTTCCCCTGAGAAACAAAACTCACCAGGCCAGGTTCCTGATGTCAGTTTGCAGGAGGCACTTGGCACTCTCAAACCAGACACAGTTGCCTGTGGGGGCACCTTGCATCTGGGAGATATCCTGAAGCATGCGGAATTTCAGCAGGCAGCCGGCCACTCCGGGCCACCGGGCCCTGGACACGAACCATGCCCTTTCCCCTGAGAAACAAAACTCACCAGGCCAGGTTCCTGATGTCAGTTTGCAGGAGGCACTTGGCACTCTCAAACCAGACACAGTTGCCTGTGGGGGCACCTTGCATCTGGGAGATATCCTGAAGCATGCGGAATTTCAGCAGGCAGCCGGCCACTCCGGGCCACCGGGCCCTGGACACGAACCATGCCCTTTCCCCTGAGAAACAAAACTCACCAGGCCAGGTTCCTGATGTCAGTTTGCAGGAGGCACTTGGCACTGTCAAACCAGACACAGTTGCCTGTGGGGGCACCTTGCATCTGGGAGATATCCTGAACCATGCGGAATTTCAGCAGGCAGCCGGCCACTCCGGGCCACCGGGCCCTGGACACGAACGATGCCCTTTCCCCTGAGAAACAAAACTCACCAGGCCAGGTTCCTGATGTCAGTTTGCAGGAGGCACTTGGCACTCTCAAACCAGACACAGTTGCCTGTGGGGGCACCTTGCATCTGGGAGATATCCTGAACCATGCGGAATTTCAGCAGGCAGCCGGCCACTCCGGGCCACCGGGCCCTGGACACGAACCATGCCCTTTCCCCTGAGAAACAAAACTCACCAGGCCAGGTTCCTGATGTCAGTTTGCAGGAGGCACTTGGCACTCTCAAACCAGACACAGTTGCCTGTGGGGGCACCTTGCATCTGGGAGATATCCTGAAGCATGAGGAATTTCACCAGGCAGCCGGCCACTCCGGGCCACCGGGCCCTGGACACGAACGATGCCCTTTCCCCTGAGAAACAAAACTCACCAGGCCAGGTTCCTGATGTCAGTTTGCAGGAGGCACTTGGCACTCTCAAACCAGACACAGTTGCCTGTGGGGGCACCTTGCATCTGGGAGATATCCTGAAGCATGAGGAATTTCACCAGGCAGCCGGCCACTCCGGGCCACCGGGCCCTGGACACGAACGATGCCCTTTCCCCTGAGAAACAAAACTCACCAGGCCAGGTTCCTGATGTCAGTTTGCAGGAGGCACTTGGCACTCTCAAACCAGACACAGTTGCCTGTGGGGGCACCTTGCATCTGGGAGATATCCTGAACCATGCGGAATTTCAGCAGGCAGCCGGCCACTCCGGGCCACCGGGCCCTGGACACGAACCATGCCCTTTCCCCTGAGAAACAAAACTCACCAGGCCAGGTTCCTGATGTCAGTTTGCAGGAGGCACTTGGCACTGTCAAACCAGACACAGTTGCCTGTGGGGGCACCTTGCATCTGGGAGATATCCTGAACCATGCGGAATTTCAGCAGGCAGCCGGCCACTCCGGGCCACCGGGCCCTGGACACGAACTATGCCCTTTCCCCTGAGAAACAAAACTCACCAGGCCAGGTTCCTGATGTCAGTTTGCAGGAGGCACTTGGCACTCTCAAACCAGACACAGTTGCCTGTGGGGGCACCTTGCATCTGGGAGATATCCTGAAGCATGAGGAATTTCAGCAGGCAGCCGGCCACTCCGGGCCACCGGGCCCTGGACACGAACGATGCCCTTTCCCCTGAGAAACAAAACTCACCAGGCCAGGTTCCTGATGTCAGTTTGCAGGAGGCACTTGGCACTCTCAAACCAGACACAGTTGCCTGTGGGGGCACCTTGCATCTGGGAGATATCCTGAACCATGCGGAATTTCAGCAGGCAGCTGGCCACTCCAGGCCACCGGGCCCTGGACACGAACGATGCCCTTTCCCCTGAGAAACAAAACTCACCAGGCCAGGTTCCTGATGTCAGTTTGCAGGAGGCACTTGGCACTGTCAAACCAGACACAGTTGCCTGTGGGGGCACCTTGCATCTGAGAGATATCCTGAACCATGCGGAATTTCAGCAGGCAGCCGGCCACTCCGGGCCACCGGGCCCTGGACACGAACGATGGCCTTTCCCCTGAGAAACAAAACTCACCAGGCCAGGTTCCTGATGTCAGTTTGCAGGAGGCACTTGGCACTCTCAAACCAGACACAGTTGCCTGTGGGGGCACCTTGCATCTGGGAGATATCCTGAAGCATGCGGAATTTCAGCAGGCAGCCGGCCACTCCGGGCCACCGGGCCCTGGACACGAACGATGGCCTTTCCCCTGAGAAACAAAACTCACCAGGCCAGGTTCCTGATGTCAGTTTGCAGGAGGCACTTGGCACTCTCAAACCAGACACAGTTGCCTGTGGGGGCACCTTGCATCTGGGAGATATCCTGAACCATGCGGAATTTCAGCAGGCAGCCGGCCACTCCGGGCCACCGGGCCCTGGACACGAACCATGCCCTTTCCCCTGAGAAACAAAACTCACCAGGCCAGGTTCCTGATGTCAGTTTGCAGGAGGCACTTGGCACTCTCAAACCAGACACAGTTGCCTGTGGGGGCACCTTGCATCTGGGAGATATCCTGAAGCATGAGGAATTTCACCAGGCAGCCGGCCACTCCGGGCCACCGGGCCCTGGACACGAACGATGCCCTTTCCCCTGAGAAACAAAACTCACCAGGCCAGGTTCCTGATGTCAGTTTGCAGGAGGCACTTGGCACTCTCAAACCAGACACAGTTGCCTGTGGGGGCACCTTGCATCTGGGAGATATCCTGAAGCATGCGGAATTTCAGCAGGCAGCCGGCCACTCCGGGCCACCGGGCCCTGGACACGAACCATGCCCTTTCCCCTGAGAAACAAAACTCACCAGGCCAGGTTCCTGATGTCAGTTTGCAGGAGGCACTTGGCACTGTCAAACCAGACACAGTTGCCTGTGGGGGCACCTTGCATCTGGGAGATATCCTGAACCATGCGGAATTTCAGCAGGCAGCCGGCCACTCCGGGCCACCGGGCCCTGGACACGAACGATGCCCTTTCCCCTGAGAAACAAAACTCACCAGGCCAGGTTCCTGATGTCAGTTTGCAGGAGGCACTTGGCACTCTCAAACCAGACACAGTTGCCTGTGGGGGCACCTTGCATCTGGGAGATATCCTGAACCATGCGGAATTTCAGCAGGCAGCCGGCCACTCCGGGCCACCGGGCCCTGGACACGAACCATGCCCTTTCCCCTGAGAAACAAAACTCACCAGGCCAGGTTCCTGATGTCAGTTTGCAGGAGGCACTTGGCACTCTCAAACCAGACACAGTTGCCTGTGGGGGCACCTTGCATCTGGGAGATATCCTGAAGCATGAGGAATTTCACCAGGCAGCCGGCCACTCCGGGCCACCGGGCCCTGGACACGAACGATGCCCTTTCCCCTGAGAAACAAAACTCACCAGGCCAGGTTCCTGATGTCAGTTTGCAGGAGGCACTTGGCACTCTCAAACCAGACACAGTTGCCTGTGGGGGCACCTTGCATCTGGGAGATATCCTGAAGCATGAGGAATTTCACCAGGCAGCCGGCCACTCCGGGCCACCGGGCCCTGGACACGAACGATGCCCTTTCCCCTGAGAAACAAAACTCACCAGGCCAGGTTCCTGATGTCAGTTTGCAGGAGGCACTTGGCACTCTCAAACCAGACACAGTTGCCTGTGGGGGCACCTTGCATCTGGGAGATATCCTGAACCATGCGGAATTTCAGCAGGCAGCCGGCCACTCCGGGCCACCGGGCCCTGGACACGAACCATGCCCTTTCCCCTGAGAAACAAAACTCACCAGGCCAGGTTCCTGATGTCAGTTTGCAGGAGGCACTTGGCACTGTCAAACCAGACACAGTTGCCTGTGGGGGCACCTTGCATCTGGGAGATATCCTGAACCATGCGGAATTTCAGCAGGCAGCCGGCCACTCCGGGCCACCGGGCCCTGGACACGAACTATGCCCTTTCCCCTGAGAAACAAAACTCACCAGGCCAGGTTCCTGATGTCAGTTTGCAGGAGGCACTTGGCACTCTCAAACCAGACACAGTTGCCTGTGGGGGCACCTTGCATCTGGGAGATATCCTGAAGCATGAGGAATTTCACCAGGCAGCCGGCCACTCCGGGCCACCGGGCCCTGGACACGAACGATGCCCTTTCCCCTGAGAAACAAAACTCACCAGGCCAGGTTCCTGATGTCAGTTTGCAGGAGGCACTTGGCACTCTCAAACCAGACACAGTTGCCTGTGGGGGCACCTTGCATCTGGGAGATATCCTGAAGCATGCGGAATTTCAGCAGGCAGCCGGCCACTCCGGGCCACCGGGCCCTGGACACGAACGATGCCCTTTCCCCTGAGAAACAAAACTCACCAGGCCAGGTTCCTGATGTCAGTTTGCAGGAGGCACTTGGCACTGTCAAACCAGACACAGTTGCCTGTGGGGGCACCTTGCATCTGGGAGATATCCTGAACCATGCGGAATTTCAGCAGGCAGCCGGCCACTCCGGGCCACCGGGCCCTGGACACGAACGATGGCCTTTCCCCTGAGAAACAAAACTCACCAGGCCAGGTTCCTGATGTCAGTTTGCAGGAGGCACTTGGCACTCTCAAACCAGACACAGTTGCCTGTGGGGGCACCTTGCATCTGGGAGATATCCTGAAGCATGAGGAATTTCACCAGGCAGCCGGCCACTCCGGGCCACCGGGCCCTGGACACGAACGATGCCCTTTCCCCTGAGAAACAAAACTCACCAGGCCAGGTTCCTGATGTCAGTTTGCAGGAGGCACTTGGCACTGTCAAACCAGACACAGTTGCCTGTGGGGGCACCTTGCATCTGGGAGATATCCTGAACCATGCGGAATTTCAGCAGGCAGCCGGCCACTCCGGGCCACCGGGCCTTGGACACGAACCATGCCCTTTCCCCTGAGAAACAAAACTCACCATGCCAGGTTCCTGATGTCAGTTTGCAGGAGGCACTTGGCACTCTCAAACCAGACACAGTTGCCTGTGGGGGCACCTTGCATCTGGGAGATATCCTGAACCATGCGGAATTTCAGCAGGCAGCCGGCCACTCCGGGCCACCGGGCCCTGGACACGAACTATGCCCTTTCCCCTGAGAAACAAAACTCACCAGGCCAGGTTCCTGATGTCAGTTTGCAGGAGGCACTTGGCACTGTCAAACCAGACACAGTTGCCTGTGGGGGCACCTTGCATCTGGGAGATATCCTGAAGCATGCGGAATTTCAGCAGGCAGCCTGCCACTCCGGGCCACCGGGCCCTGGACACGAACGATGCCCTTTCCCCTGAGAAACAAAACTCACCAGGCCAGGTTCCTGATGTCAGTTTGCAGGAGGCACTTGGCACTCTCAAACCAGACACAGTTGCCTGTGGGGGCACCTTGCATCTGGGAGATATCCTGAAGCATGAGGAATTTCAGCAGGCAGCCGGCCACTCCGGGCCACCGGGCCCTGGACACGAACGATGCCCTTTCCCCTGAGAAACAAAACTCACCAGGCCAGGTTCCTGATGTCAGTTTGCAGGAGGCACTTGGCACTCTCAAACCAGACACAGTTGCCTGTGGGGGCACCTTGCATCTGGGAGATATCCTGAACCATGCGGAATTTCAGCAGGCAGCTGGCCACTCCGGGCCACCGGGCCCTGGACACGAACGATGCCCTTTCCCCTGAGAAACAAAACTCACCAGGCCAGGTTCCTGATGTCAGTTTGCAGGAGGCACTTGGCACTGTCAAACCAGACACAGTTGCCTGTGGGGGCACCTTGCATCTGAGAGATATCCTGAAGCATGCGGAATTTCAGCAGGCAGCCGGCCACTCCGGGCCACCGGGCCCTGGACACGAACGATGGCCTTTCCCCTGAGAAACAAAACTCACCAGGCCAGGTTCCTGATGTCAGTTTGCAGGAGGCACTTGGCACTCTCAAACCAGACACAGTTGCCTGTGGGGGCACCTTGCATCTGGGAGATATCCTGAAGCATGCGGAATTTCAGCAGGCAGCCGGCCACTCCGGGCCACCGGGCCCTGGACACGAACGATGGCCTTTCCCCTGAGAAACAAAACTCACCAGGCCAGGTTCCTGATGTCAGTTTGCAGGAGGCACTTGGCACTGTCAAACCAGACACAGTTGCCTGTGGGGGCACCTTGCATCTGGGAGATATCCTGAACCATGCGGAATTTCAGCAGGCAGCCGGCCACTCCGGGCCACCGGGCCCTGGACACGAACCATGCCCTTTCCCCTGAGAAACAAAACTCACCAGGCCAGGTTCCTGATGTCAGTTTGCAGGAGGCACTTGGCACTCTCAAACCAGACACAGTTGCCTGTGGGGGCACCTTGCATCTGGGAGATATCCTGAAGCATGAGGAATTTCACCAGGCAGCCGGCCACTCCGGGCCACCGGGCCCTGGACACGAACCATGCCCTTTCCCCTGAGAAACAAAACTCACCAGGCCAGGTTCCTGATGTCAGTTTGCAGGAGGCACTTGGCACTCTCAAACCAGACACAGTTGCCTGTGGGGGCACCTTGCATCTGGGAGATATCCTGAACCATGCGGAATTTCAGCAGGCAGCCGGCCACTCCGGGCCACCGGGCCCTGGACACGAACCATGCCCTTTCCCCTGAGAAGCAAAACTCACCAGGCCAGGTTCCTGATGTCAGTTTGCAGGAGGCACTTGGCACTGTCAAACCAGACACAGTTGCCTGTGGGGGCACCTTGCATCTGGGAGATATCCTGAACCATGCGGAATTTCAGCAGGCAGCCGGCCACTCCGGGCCACCGGGCCCTGGACATGAACGATGCCCTTTCCCCTGAGAAACAAAACTCACCAGGCCAGGTTCCTGATGTCAGTTTGCAGGAGGCACTTGGCACTCTCAAACCAGACACAGTTGCCTGTGGGGGCACCTTGCATCTGGGAGATATCCTGAAGCATGCGGAATTTCAGCAGGCAGCCGGCCACTCCGGGCCACCGGGCCCTGGACACGAACGATGCCCTTTCCCCTGAGAAACAAAACTCACCAGGCCAGGTTCCTGATGTCAGTTTGCAGGAGGCACTTGGCACTGTCAAACCAGACACAGTTGCCTGTGGGGGCACCTTGCATCTGGGAGATATCCTGAACCATGCGGAATTTCAGCAGGTAGCCGGCCACTCCGGACCACCGGGCCCTGGACACGAACCATGGCCTTTGCCCTGAGAAACAAAACTCACCAGGCCAGGTTCCTGATGTCAGTTTGCAGGAGGCACTTGGCACTCTCAAACCAGACACAGTTGCCTGTGGGGGCACCTTGCATCTGGGAGATATCCTGAACCATGCGGAATTTCAGCAGGCAGCCGGCCACTCCGGGCCACCGGGCCCTGGACACGAACCATGCCCTTTCCCCTGAGAAACAAAACTCACCAGGCCAGGTTCCTGATGTCAGTTTGCAGGAGGCACTTGGCACTCTCAAACCAGACACAGTTGCCTGTGGGGGCACCTTGCATCTGGGAGATATCCTGAACCATGCGGAATTTCAGCAGGCAGCCGGCCACTCCGGGCCACCGGGCCCTGGACACGAACCATGCCCTTTCCCCTGAGAAACAAAACTCACCAGGCCAGGTTCCTGATGTCAGTTTGCAGGAGGCACTTGGCACTCTCAAACCAGACACAGTTGCCTGTGGGGGCACCTTGCATCTGGGAGATATCCTGAACCATGCGGAATTTCAGCAGGCAGCCGGCCACTCCGGGCCACCTGGCCCTGGACACGAACCATGCCCTTTCCCCTGAGAAACAAAACTCACCAGGCCAGGTTCCTGATGTCAGTTTGCAGGAGGCACTTGGCACTCTCAAACCAGACACAGTTGCCTGTGGGGGCACCTTGCATCTGGGAGATATCCTGAAGCATGCGGAATTTCAGCAGGCAGCCGGCCACTCCGGGCCACCGGGCCCTGGACACGAACCATGCCCTTTGCCCTGAGAAGCAAAACTCACCAGGCCAGGTTCCTGATGTCAGTTTGCAGGAGGCACTTGGCACTGTCAAACCAGACACAGTTGCCTGTGGGGGCACCTTGCATCTGGGAGATATCCTGAACCATGCGGAATTTCAGCAGGCAGCCGGCCACTCCGGGCCACCGGGCCCTGGACACGAACGATGGCCTTTCCCCTGAGAAACAAAACTCACCAGGCCAGGTTCCTGATGTCAGTTTGCAGGAGGCACTTGGCACTCTCAAACCAGACACAGTTGCCTGTGGGGGCACCTTGCATCTGGGAGATATCCTGAAGCATGCGGAATTTCAGCAGGCAGCCGGCCACTCCGGGCCACCGGGCCCTGGACACGAACCATGCCCTTTCCCCTGAGAAACAAAACTCACCAGGCCAGGTTCCTGATGTCAGTTTGCAGGAGGCACTTGGCACTCTCAAACCAGACACAGTTGCCTGTGGGGGCACCTTGCATCTGGGAGATATCCTGAAGCATGCGGAATTTCAGCAGGCAGCCGGCCACTCCGGGCCACCGGGCCCTGGACACGAACTATGCCCTTTCCCCTGAGAAACAAAACTCACCAGGCCAGGTTCCTGATGTCAGTTTGCAGGAGGCACTTGGCACTCTCAAACCAGACACAGTTGCCTGTGGGGGCACCTTGCATCTGGGAGATATCCTGAAGCATGCGGAATTTCAGCAGGCAGCCGGCCACTCCGGGCCACCTGGCCCTGGACACGAACCATGCCCTTTCCCCTGAGAAACAAAACTCACCAGGCCAGGTTCCTGATGTCAGTTTGCAGGAGGCACTTGGCACTCTCAAACCAGACACAGTTGCCTGTGGGGGCACCTTGCATCTGGGAGATATCCTGAAGCATGCGGAATTTCAGCAGGCAGCCGGCCACTCCGGGCCACCGGGCCCTGGACACGAACTATGCCCTTTCCCCTGAGAAACAAAACTCACCAGGCCAGGTTCCTGATGTCAGTTTGCAGGAGGCACTTGGCACTGTCAAACCAGACACAGTTGCCTGTGGGGGCACCTTGCATCTGGGAGATATCCTGAACCATGCGGAATTTCAGCAGGCAGCCGGCCACTCCGGGCCACTGGGCCCTGGACACGAACAATGCCCTTTCCCCTGAGAAACAAAACTCACCAGGCCAGGTTCCTGATGTCAGTTTGCAGGAGGCACTTGGCACTGTCAAACCAGACACAGTTGCCTGTGGGGGCACCTTGCATCTGGGAGATATCCTGAAGCATGCGGAATTTCAGCAGGCAGCCGGCCACTCCGGGCCACCGGGCCCTGGACACGAACGATGCCCTTTCCCCTGAGAAACAAAACTCACCAGGCCAGGTTCCTGATGTCAGTTTGCAGGAGGCACTTGGCACTCTCAAACCAGACACAGTTGCCTGTGGGGGCACCTTGCATCTGGGAGATATCCTGAAGCATGAGGAATTTCACCAGGCAGCCGGCCACTCCGGGCCACCGGGCCCTGGACACGAACGATGCCCTTTCCCCTGAGAAACAAAACTCACCAGGCCAGGTTCCTGATGTCAGTTTGCAGGAGGCACTTGGCACTGTCAAACCAGACACAGTTGCCTGTGGGGGCACCTTGCATCTGGGAGATATCCTGAACCATGCGGAATTTCAGCAGGCAGCCGGCCACTCCGGGCCACCGGGCCCTGGACACGAACCATGCCCTTTCCCCTGAGAAACAAAACTCACCAGGCCAGGTTCCTGATGTCAGTTTGCAGGAGGCACTTGGCACTCTCAAACCAGACACAGTTGCCTGTGGGGGCACCTTGCATCTGGGAGATATCCTGAAGCATGCGGAATTTCAGCAGGCAGCCGGCCACTCCGGGCCACCGGGCCCTGGACACGAACGATGCCCTTTCCCCTGAGAAACAAAACTCACCAGGCCAGGTTCCTGATGTCAGTTTGCAGGAGGCACTTGGCACTGTCAAACCAGACACAGTTGCCTGTGGGGGCACCTTGCATCTGGGAGATATCCTGAACCATGAGGAATTTCACCAGGCAGCCGGCCACTCCGGGCCACCGGGCCCTGGACACGAACGATGCCCTTTCCCCTGAGAAACAAAACTCACCAGGCCAGGTTCCTGATGTCAGTTTGCAGGAGGCACTTGGCACTCTCAAACCAGACACAGTTGCCTGTGGGGGCACCTTGCATCTGGGAGATATCCTGAAGCATGCGGAATTTCAGCAGGCAGCCGGCCACTCCGGGCCACCGGGCCCTGGACACGAACCATGCCCTTTCCCCTGAGAAACAAAACTCACCAGGCCAGGTTCCTGATGTCAGTTTGCAGGAGGCACTTGGCACTCTCAAACCAGACACAGTTGCCTGTGGGGGCACCTTGCATCTGGGAGATATCCTGAAGCATGCGGAATTTCAGCAGGCAGCCGGCCACTCCGGGCCACCGGGCCCTGGACACGAACCATGCCCTTTCCCCTGAGAAACAAAACTCACCAGGCCAGGTTCCTGATGTCAGTTTGCAGGAGGCACTTGGCACTGTCAAACCAGACACAGTTGCCTGTGGGGGCACCTTGCATCTGGGAGATATCCTGAACCATGCGGAATTTCAGCAGGCAGCCGGCCACTCCGGGCCACCGGGCCCTGGACACGAACGATGCCCTTTCCCCTGAGAAACAAAACTCACCAGGCCAGGTTCCTGATGTCAGTTTGCAGGAGGCACTTGGCACTCTCAAACCAGACACAGTTGCCTGTGGGGGCACCTTGCATCTGGGAGATATCCTGAACCATGCGGAATTTCAGCAGGCAGCCGGCCACTCCGGGCCACCGGGCCCTGGACACGAACCATGCCCTTTCCCCTGAGAAACAAAACTCACCAGGCCAGGTTCCTGATGTCAGTTTGCAGGAGGCACTTGGCACTCTCAAACCAGACACAGTTGCCTGTGGGGGCACCTTGCATCTGGGAGATATCCTGAAGCATGAGGAATTTCACCAGGCAGCCGGCCACTCCGGGCCACCGGGCCCTGGACACGAACGATGCCCTTTCCCCTGAGAAACAAAACTCACCAGGCCAGGTTCCTGATGTCAGTTTGCAGGAGGCACTTGGCACTCTCAAACCAGACACAGTTGCCTGTGGGGGCACCTTGCATCTGGGAGATATCCTGAAGCATGCGGAATTTCAGCAGGCAGCCGGCCACTCCGGGCCACCGGGCCCTGGACACGAACGATGCCCTTTCCCCTGAGAAACAAAACTCACCAGGCCAGGTTCCTGATGTCAGTTTGCAGGAGGCACTTGGCACTCTCAAACCAGACACAGTTGCCTGTGGGGGCACCTTGCATCTGGGAGATATCCTGAACCATGCGGAATTTCAGCAGGCAGCCGGCCACTCCGGGCCACCGGGCCCTGGACACGAACTATGCCCTTTCCCCTGAGAAACAAAACTCACCAGGCCAGGTTCCTGATGTCAGTTTGCAGGAGGCACTTGGCACTGTCAAACCAGACACAGTTGCCTGTGGGGGCACCTTGCATCTGGGAGATATCCTGAACCATGCGGAATTTCAGCAGGCAGCCGGCCACTCCGGGCCACCGGGCCCTGGACACGAACCATGCCCTTTCCCCTGAGAAGCAAAACTCACCAGGCCAGGTTCCTGATATCAGTTTGCAGGAGGCACTTGGCACTGTCAAACCAGACACAGTTGCCTGTGGGGGCACCTTGCATCTGGGAGATATCCTGAACCATGCGGAATTTCAGCAGGCAGCCGGCCACTCCGGGCCACCGGGCCCTGGACACGAACGATGCCCTTTCCCCTGAGAAACAAAACTCACCAGGCCAGGTTCCTGATGTCAGTTTGCAGGAGGCACTTGGCACTCTCAAACCAGACACAGTTGCCTGTGGGGGCACCTTGCATCTGGGAGATATCCTGAAGCATGCGGAATTTCAGCAGGCAGCCGGCCACTCCGGGCCACCGGGCCCTGGACACGAACCATGCCCTTTCCCCTGAGAAACAAAACTCACCAGGCCAGGTTCCTGATGTCAGTTTGCAGGAGGCACTTGGCACTCTCAAACCAGACACAGTTGCCTGTGGGGGCACCTTGCATCTGGGAGATATCCTGAAGCATGCGGAATTTCAGCAGGCAGCCGGCCACTCCGGGCCACCTGGCCCTGGACACGAACCATGCCCTTTCCCCTGAGAAACAAAACTCACCAGGCCAGGTTCCTGATGTCAGTTTGCAGGAGGCACTTGGCACTCTCAAACCAGACACAGTTGCCTGTGGGGGCACCTTGCATCTGGGAGATATCCTGAACCATGCGGAATTTCAGCAGGCAGCCGGCCACTCCGGGCCACCGGGCCCTGGACACGAACCATGCCTTTCCCCTGAGAAACAAAACTCACCAGGCCAGGTTCCTGATGTCAGTTTGCAGGAGGCACTTGGCACTCTCAAACCAGACACAGTTGCCTGTGGGGGCACCTTGCATCTGGGAGATATCCTGAACCATGCGGAATTTCAGCAGGCAGCCGGCCACTCCGGGCCACCGGGCCCTGGACACGAACGATGCCCTTTCCCCTGAGAAACAAAACTCACCAGGCCAGGTTCCTGATGTCAGTTTGCAGGAGGCACTTGGCACTCTCAAACCAGACACAGTTGCCTGTGGGGGCACCTTGCATCTGGGAGATATCCTGAACCATGCGGAATTTCAGCAGGCAGCCGGCCACTCCGGGCCACCGGGCCCTGGACACGAACCATGCCCTTTCCCCTGAGAAACAAAACTCACCAGGCCAGGTTCCTGATGTCAGTTTGCAGGAGGCACTTGGCACTCTCAAACCAGACACAGTTGCCTGTGGGGGCACCTTGCATCTGGGAGATATCCTGAAGCATGAGGAATTTCACCAGGCAGCCGGCCACTCCGGGCCACCGGGCCCTGGACAAGAACCATGCCCTTTCCCCTGAGAAACAAAACTCACCAGGCCAGGTTCCTGATGTCAGTTTGCAGGAGGCACTTGGCACTCTCAAACCAGACACAGTTGCCTGTGGGGGCACCTTGCATCTGGGAGATATCCTGAAGCATGCGGAATTTCAGCAGGCAGCCGGCCACTCCGGGCCACCGGGCCCTGGGCACGAACCATGCCCTTTCCCCTGAGAAACAAAACTCACCAGGCCAGGTTCCTGATGTCAGTTTGCAGGAGGCACTTGGCACTCTCAAACCAGACACAGTTGCCTGTGGGGGCACCTTGCATCTGGGAGATATCCTGAACCATGCGGAATTTCAGCAGGCAGCCGGCCACTCCGGGCCACCGGGCCCTGGACACGAACAATGCCCTTTCCCCTGAGAAACAAAACTCACCAGGCCAGGTTCCTGATGTCAGTTTGCAGGAGGCACTTGGCACTCTCAAACCAGACACAGTTGCCTGTGGGGGCACCTTGCATCTGGGAGATATCCTGAACCATGCGGAATTTCAGCAGGCAGCCGGCCACTCCGGGCCACCGGGCCCTGGACACGAACCATGCCCTTTCCCCTGAGAAGCAAAACTCACCAGGCCAGGTTCCTGATGTCAGTTTGCAGGAGGCACTTGGCACTGTCAAACCAGACACAGTTGCCTGTGGGGGCACCTTGCATCTGGGAGATATCCTGAACCATGCGGAATTTCAGCAGGCAGCCGGCCACTCCGGGCCACCGGGCCCTGGACACGAACGATGCCCTTTCCCCTGAGAAACAAAACTCACCAGGCCAGGTTCCTGATGTCAGTTTGCAGGAGGCACTTGGCACTCTCAAACCAGACACAGTTGCCTGTGGGGGCACCTTGCATCTGAGAGATATCCTGAAGCATGCGGAATTTCAGCAGGCAGCCGGCCACTCCGGGCCACCGGGCCCTGGACAAGAACCATGCCCTTTCCCCTGAGAAACAAAACTCACCAGGCCAGGTTCCTGATGTCAGTTTGCAGGAGGCACTTGGCACTCTCAAACCAGACACAGTTGCCTGTGGGGGCACCTTGCATCTGGGAGATATCCTGAACCATGCGGAATTTCAGCAGGCAGCCGGCCACTCCGGGCCACCTGGCCCTGGACACGAACCATGCCCTTTCCCCTGAGAAGCAAAACTCACCAGGCCAGGTTCCTGATGTCAGTTTGCAGGAGGCACTTGGCACTCTCAAACCAGACACAGTTGCCTGTGGGGGCACCTTGCATCTGGGAGATATCCTGAAGCATGCGGAATTTCAGCAGGCAGCCGGCCACTCCGGGCCACCGGGCCCTGGACACGAACGATGCCCTTTCCCCTGAGAAACAAAACTCACCAGGCCAGGTTCCTGATATCAGTTTGCAGGAGGCACTTGGCACTCTCAAACCAGACACAGTTGCCTGTGGGGGCACCTTGCATCTGGGAGATATCCTGAACCATGCGGAATTTCAGCAGGCAGCCGGCCACTCCGGGCCACCGGGCCCTGGACACGAACCATGCCCTTTCCCCTGAGAAGCAAAACTCACCAGGCCAGGTTCCTGATGTCAGTTTGCAGGAGGCACTTGGCACTGTCAAACCAGACACAGTTGCCTGTGGGGGCACCTTGCATCTGGGAGATATCCTGAAGCATGCGGAATTTCAGCAGGCAGCCGGCCACTCCGGGCCACCGGGCCCTGGACACGAACCATGCCCTTTCCCCTGAGAAACAAAACTCACCAGGCCAGGTTCCTGATGTCAGTTTGCAGGAGGCACTTGGCACTGTCAAACCAGACACAGTTGCCTGTGGGGGCACCTTGCATCTGGGAGATATCCTGAAGCATGCGGAATTTCACCAGGCAGCCGGCCACTCCGGGCCACCGGGCCCTGGACACGAACGATGCCCTTTCCCCTGAGAAACAAAACTCACCAGGCCAGGTTCCTGATGTCAGTTTGCAGGAGGCACTTGGCACTCTCAAACCAGACACAGTTGCCTGTGGGGGCACCTTGCATCTGGGAGATATCCTGAACCATGCGGAATTTCAGCAGGCAGCCGGCCACTCCGGGCCACCGGGCCCTGGACACGAACCATGCCCTTTCCCCTGAGAAGCAAAACTCACCAGGCCAGGTTCCTGATGTCAGTTTGCAGGAGGCACTTGGCACTGTCAAACCAGACACAGTTGCCTGTGGGGGCACCTTGCATCTGGGAGATATCCTGAACCATGCGGAATTTCAGCAGGCAGCCGGCCACTCCGGGCCACCGGGCCCTGGACACGAACGATGCCCTTTCCCCTGAGAAACAAAACTCACCAGGCCAGGTTCCTGATGTCAGTTTGCAGGAGGCACTTGGCACTCTCAAACCAGACACAGTTGCCTGTGGGGGCACCTTGCATCTGGGAGATATCCTGAAGCATGCGGAATTTCAGCAGGCAGCCGGCCACTCCGGGCCACCGGGCCCTGGACACGAACCATGCCCTTTCCCCTGAGAAACAAAACTCACCAGGCCAGGTTCCTGATGTCAGTTTGCAGGAGGCACTTGGCACTCTCAAACCAGACACAGTTGCCTGTGGGGGCACCTTGCATCTGGGAGATATCCTGAAGCATGCGGAATTTCAGCAGGCAGCCGGCCACTCCGGGCCACCTGGCCCTGGACACGAACCATGCCCTTTCCCCTGAGAAACAAAACTCACCAGGCCAGGTTCCTGATGTCAGTTTGCAGGAGGCACTTGGCACTCTCAAACCAGACACAGTTGCCTGTGGGGGCACCTTGCATCTGGGAGATATCCTGAACCATGCGGAATTTCAGCAGGCAGCCGGCCACTCCGGGCCACCGGGCCCTGGACACGAACCATGCCTTTCCCCTGAGAAACAAAACTCACCAGGCCAGGTTCCTGATGTCAGTTTGCAGGAGGCACTTGGCACTCTCAAACCAGACACAGTTGCCTGTGGGGGCACCTTGCATCTGGGAGATATCCTGAACCATGCGGAATTTCAGCAGGCAGCCGGCCACTCCGGGCCACCGGGCCCTGGACACGAACGATGCCCTTTCCCCTGAGAAACAAAACTCACCAGGCCAGGTTCCTGATGTCAGTTTGCAGGAGGCACTTGGCACTCTCAAACCAGACACAGTTGCCTGTGGGGGCACCTTGCATCTGGGAGATATCCTGAACCATGCGGAATTTCAGCAGGCAGCCGGCCACTCCGGGCCACCGGGCCCTGGACACGAACCATGCCCTTTCCCCTGAGAAACAAAACTCACCAGGCCAGGTTCCTGATGTCAGTTTGCAGGAGGCACTTGGCACTCTCAAACCAGACACAGTTGCCTGTGGGGGCACCTTGCATCTGGGAGATATCCTGAAGCATGAGGAATTTCACCAGGCAGCCGGCCACTCCGGGCCACCGGGCCCTGGACAAGAACCATGCCCTTTCCCCTGAGAAACAAAACTCACCAGGCCAGGTTCCTGATGTCAGTTTGCAGGAGGCACTTGGCACTCTCAAACCAGACACAGTTGCCTGTGGGGGCACCTTGCATCTGGGAGATATCCTGAAGCATGCGGAATTTCAGCAGGCAGCCGGCCACTCCGGGCCACCGGGCCCTGGGCACGAACCATGCCCTTTCCCCTGAGAAACAAAACTCACCAGGCCAGGTTCCTGATGTCAGTTTGCAGGAGGCACTTGGCACTCTCAAACCAGACACAGTTGCCTGTGGGGGCACCTTGCATCTGGGAGATATCCTGAACCATGCGGAATTTCAGCAGGCAGCCGGCCACTCCGGGCCACCGGGCCCTGGACACGAACAATGCCCTTTCCCCTGAGAAACAAAACTCACCAGGCCAGGTTCCTGATGTCAGTTTGCAGGAGGCACTTGGCACTCTCAAACCAGACACAGTTGCCTGTGGGGGCACCTTGCATCTGGGAGATATCCTGAACCATGCGGAATTTCAGCAGGCAGCCGGCCACTCCGGGCCACCGGGCCCTGGACACGAACCATGCCCTTTCCCCTGAGAAGCAAAACTCACCAGGCCAGGTTCCTGATGTCAGTTTGCAGGAGGCACTTGGCACTGTCAAACCAGACACAGTTGCCTGTGGGGGCACCTTGCATCTGGGAGATATCCTGAACCATGCGGAATTTCAGCAGGCAGCCGGCCACTCCGGGCCACCGGGCCCTGGACACGAACGATGCCCTTTCCCCTGAGAAACAAAACTCACCAGGCCAGGTTCCTGATGTCAGTTTGCAGGAGGCACTTGGCACTCTCAAACCAGACACAGTTGCCTGTGGGGGCACCTTGCATCTGAGAGATATCCTGAAGCATGCGGAATTTCAGCAGGCAGCCGGCCACTCCGGGCCACCGGGCCCTGGACAAGAACCATGCCCTTTCCCCTGAGAAACAAAACTCACCAGGCCAGGTTCCTGATGTCAGTTTGCAGGAGGCACTTGGCACTCTCAAACCAGACACAGTTGCCTGTGGGGGCACCTTGCATCTGGGAGATATCCTGAACCATGCGGAATTTCAGCAGGCAGCCGGCCACTCCGGGCCACCTGGCCCTGGACACGAACCATGCCCTTTCCCCTGAGAAGCAAAACTCACCAGGCCAGGTTCCTGATGTCAGTTTGCAGGAGGCACTTGGCACTCTCAAACCAGACACAGTTGCCTGTGGGGGCACCTTGCATCTGGGAGATATCCTGAAGCATGCGGAATTTCAGCAGGCAGCCGGCCACTCCGGGCCACCGGGCCCTGGACACGAACGATGCCCTTTCCCCTGAGAAACAAAACTCACCAGGCCAGGTTCCTGATATCAGTTTGCAGGAGGCACTTGGCACTCTCAAACCAGACACAGTTGCCTGTGGGGGCACCTTGCATCTGGGAGATATCCTGAACCATGCGGAATTTCAGCAGGCAGCCGGCCACTCCGGGCCACCGGGCCCTGGACACGAACCATGCCCTTTCCCCTGAGAAGCAAAACTCACCAGGCCAGGTTCCTGATGTCAGTTTGCAGGAGGCACTTGGCACTGTCAAACCAGACACAGTTGCCTGTGGGGGCACCTTGCATCTGGGAGATATCCTGAAGCATGCGGAATTTCAGCAGGCAGCCGGCCACTCCGGGCCACCGGGCCCTGGACACGAACCATGCCCTTTCCCCTGAGAAACAAAACTCACCAGGCCAGGTTCCTGATGTCAGTTTGCAGGAGGCACTTGGCACTGTCAAACCAGACACAGTTGCCTGTGGGGGCACCTTGCATCTGGGAGATATCCTGAAGCATGCGGAATTTCACCAGGCAGCCGGCCACTCCGGGCCACCGGGCCCTGGACACGAACGATGCCCTTTCCCCTGAGAAACAAAACTCACCAGGCCAGGTTCCTGATGTCAGTTTGCAGGAGGCACTTGGCACTCTCAAACCAGACACAGTTGCCTGTGGGGGCACCTTGCATCTGGGAGATATCCTGAAGCATGAGGAATTTCACCAGGCAGCCGGCCACTCCGGGCCACCGGGCCCTGGACACGAACGATGCCCTTTCCCCTGAGAAACAAAACTCACCAGGCCAGGTTCCTGATGTCAGTTTGCAGGAGGCACTTGGCACTCTCAAACCAGACACAGTTGCCTGTGGGGGCACCTTGCATCTGGGAGATATCCTGAAGCATGCGGAATTTCAGCAGGCAGCCGGCCACTCCGGGCCACCGGGCCCTGGACACGAACGATGCCCTTTCCCCTGAGAAACAAAACTCACCAGGCCAGGTTCCTGATGTCAGTTTGCAGGAGGCACTTGGCACTCTCAAACCAGACACAGTTGCCTGTGGGGGCACCTTGCATCTGGGAGATATCCTGAAGCATGCGGAATTTCAGCAGGCAGCCGGCCACTCCGGGCCACCGGGCCCTGGACACGAACGATGCCCTTTCCCCTGAGAAACAAAACTCACCAGGCCAGGTTCCTGATGTCAGTTTGCAGGAGGCACTTGGCACTGTCAAACCAGACACAGTTGCCTGTGGGGGCACCTTGCATCTGGGAGATATCCTGAAGCATGCGGAATTTCAGCAGGCAGCCGGCCACTCCGGGCCACCGGGCCCTGGACACGAACGATGCCCTTTCCCCTGAGAAACAAAACTCACCAGGCCAGGTTCCTGATGTCACTTTGCAGGAGGCACTTGGCACTGTCAAACCAGACACAGTTGCCTGTGGGGGCACCTTGCATCTGAGAGATATCCTGAAGCATGCGGAATTTCAGCAGGCAGCCGGCCACTCCGGGCCACCGGGCCCTGGACACGAACGATGCCCTTTCCCCTGAGAAACAAAACTCACCAAGCCAGGTTCCTGATGTCAGTTTGCAGGAGGCACTTGGCACTCTCAAACCAGACACAGTTGCCTGTGGGGGCACCTTGCATCTGGGAGATATCCTGAAGCATGAGGAATTTCACCAGGCAGCCGGCCACTCCGGGCCACCGGGCCCTGGACACGAACGATGCCCTTTCCCCTGAGAAACAAAACTCACCAGGCCAGGTTCCTGATGTCAGTTTGCAGGAGGCACTTGGCACTGTCAAACCAGACACAGTTGCCTGTGGGGGCACCTTGCATCTGGGAGATATCCTGAAGCATGAGGAATTTCACCAGGCAGCCGGCCACTCCTGGCCACCGGGCCCTGGACACGAACGATGCCCTTTCCCCTGAGAAACAAAACTCACCAGGCCAGGTTCCTGATGTCAGTTTGCAGGAGGCACTTGGCACTCTCAAACCAGACACAGTTGCCTGTGGGGGCACCTTGCATCTGGGAGATATCCTGAACCATGCGGAATTTCAGCAGGCAGCCGGCCACTCCGGGCCACCGGGCCCTGGACACGAACCATGCCCTTTCCCCTGAGAAACAAAACTCACCAGGCCAGGTTCCTGATGTCAGTTTGCAGGAGGCACTTGGCACTCTCAAACCAGACACAGTTGCCTGTGGGGGCACCTTGCATCTGGGAGATATCCTGAACCATGCGGAATTTCAGCAGGCAGCCGGCCACTCCGGGCCACCTGGCCCTGGACACGAACCATGCCCTTTCCCCTGAGAAACAAAACTCACCAGGCCAGGTTCCTGATGTCAGTTTGCAGGAGGCACTTGGCACTCTCAAACCAGACACAGTTGCCTGTGGGGGCACCTTGCATCTGGGAGATATCCTGAAGCATGCGGAATTTCAGCAGGCAGCCGGCCACTCCGGGCCACCGGGCCCTGGACACGAACAATGCCCTTTCCCCTGAGAAACAAAACTCACCAGGCCAGGTTCCTGATGTCAGTTTGCAGGAGGCACTTGGCACTCTCAAACCAGACACAGTTGCCTGTGGGGGCACCTTGCATCTGGGAGATATCCTGAACCATGCGGAATTTCAGCAGGCAGCCGGCCACTCCGGGCCACCGGGCCCTGGACACGAACAATGCCCTTTCCCCTGAGAAACAAAACTCACCAGGCCAGGTTCCTGATGTCAGTTTGCAGGAGGCACTTGGCACTGTCAAACCAGACACAGTTGCCTGTGGGGGCACCTTGCATCTGGGAGATATCCTGAAGCATGCGGAATTTCAGCAGGCAGCCGGCCACTCCGGGCCACCGGGCCCTGGACACGAACGATGCCCTTTCCCCTGAGAAACAAAACTCACCAGGCCAGGTTCCTGATGTCAGTTTGCAGGAGGCACTTGGCACTGTCAAACCAGACACAGTTGCCTGTGGGGGCACCTTGCATCTGGGAGATATCCTGAACCATGCGGAATTTCAGCAGGCAGCCGGCCACTCCGGGCCACCGGGCCCTGGACACGAACGATGCCCTTTCCCCTGAGAAACAAAACTCACCAGGCCAGGTTCCTGATGTCAGTTTGCAGGAGGCACTTGGCACTCTCAAACCAGACACAGTTGCCTGTGGGGGCACCTTGCATCTGGGAGATATCCTGAACCATGCGGAATTTCAGCAGGCAGCCGGCCACTCCGGGCCACCGGGCCCTGGACACGAACCATGCCCTTTCCCCTGAGAAACAAAACTCACCAGGCCAGGTTCCTGATGTCAGTTTGCAGGAGGCACTTGGCACTCTCAAACCAGACACAGTTGCCTGTGGGGGCACCTTGCATCTGGGAGATATCCTGAACCATGCGGAATTTCAGCAGGCAGCCGGCCACTCCGGGCCACCGGGCCCTGGACACGAACCATGCCCTTTCCCCTGAGAAGCAAAAGTCACCAGGCCAGGTTCCTGATGTCAGTTTGCAGGAGGCACTTGGCACTGTCAAACCAGACACAGTTGCCTGTGGGGGCACCTTGCATCTGGGAGATATCCTGAACCATGCGGAATTTCAGCAGGCAGCCGGCCACTCCGGGCCACCGGGCCCTGGACACGAACGATGCCCTTTCCCCTGAGAAACAAAACTCACCAGGCCAGGTTCCTGATGTCAGTTTGCAGGAGGCACTTGGCACTCTCAAACCAGACACAGTTGCCTGTGGGGGCACCTTGCATCTGGGAGATATCCTGAACCATGCGGAATTTCAGCAGGCAGCCGGCCACTCCGGGCCACCGGGCCCTGGACACGAACCATGCCCTTTCCCCTGAGAAACAAAACTCACCAGGCCAGGTTCCTGATGTCAGTTTGCAGGAGGCACTTGGCACTGTCAAACCAGACACAGTTGCCTGTGGGGGCACCTTGCATCTGGGAGATATCCTGAACCATGCGGAATTTCAGCAGGCAGCCGGCCACTCCGGGCCACCTGGCCCTGGACACGAACCATGCCCTTTCCCCTGAGAAACAAAACTCACCAGGCCAGGTTCCTGATGTCAGTTTGCAGGAGGCACTTGGCACTCTCAAACCAGACACAGTTGCCTGTGGGGGCACCTTGCATCTGGGAGATATCCTGAAGCATGCGGAATTTCAGCAGGCAGCCGGCCACTCCGGGCCACCGGGCCCTGGACACGAACGATGCCCTTTCCCCTGAGAAACAAAACTCACCAGGCCAGGTTCCTGATGTCAGTTTGCAGGAGGCACTTGGCACTGTCAAACCAGACACAGTTGCCTGTGGGGGCACCTTGCATCTGGGAGATATCCTGAACCATGCGGAATTTCAGCAGGCAGCCGGCCACTCCGGGCCACCGGGCCCTGGACACGAACCATGCCCTTTCCCCTGAGAAACAAAACTCACCAGGCCAGGTTCCTGATGTCAGTTTGCAGGAGGCACTTGGCACTGTCAAACCAGACACAGTTGCCTGTGGGGGCACCTTGCATCTGGGAGATATCCTGAAGCATGCGGAATTTCAGCAGGCAGCCGGCCACTCCGGGCCACCGGGCCCTGGACACGAACGATGCCCTTTCCCCTGAGAAACAAAACTCACCAGGCCAGGTTCCTGATGTCAGTTTGCAGGAGGCACTTGGCACTCTCAAACCAGACACAGTTGCCTGTGGGGGCACCTTGCATCTGGGAGATATCCTGAACCATGCGGAATTTCAGCTGGCAGCCGGCCACTCCGGGCCACCGGGCCCTGGACACGAACCATGCCCTTTCCCCTGAGAAACAAAACTCACCAGGCCAGGTTCCTGATGTCAGTTTGCAGGAGGCACTTGGCACTCTCAAACCAGACACAGTTGCCTGTGGGGGCACCTTGCATCTGAGAGATATCCTGAACCATGCGGAATTTCAGCAGGCAGCCGGCCTCTCCGGGCCACCTGGCCCTGGACACGAACCATGCCCTTTCCCCTGAGAAACAAAACTCACCAGGCCAGGTTCCTGATGTCAGTTTGCAGGAGGCACTTGGCACTCTCAAACCAGACACAGTTGCCTGTGGGGGCACCTTGCATCTGGGAGATATCCTGAACCATGCGGAATTTCAGCAGGCAGCCGGCCACTCCGGGCCACCGGGCCCTGGACACGAACGATGTCCTTTCCCCTGAGAAACAAAACTCACCAGGCCAGGTTCCTGATGTCAGTTTGCAGGAGGCACTTGGCACTGTCAAACCAGACACAGTTGCCTGTGGGGGCACCTTGCATCTGGGAGATATCCTGAAGCATGCGGAATTTCAGCAGGCAGCCGGCCACTCCGGGCCACCGGGCCCTGGACACGAACTATGCCCTTTCCCCTGAGAAACAAAACTCACCAGGCCAGGTTCCTGATGTCAGTTTGCAGGAGGCACTTGGCACTCTCAAACCAGACACAGTTGCCTGTGGGGGCACCTTGCATCTGGGAGATATCCTGAACCATGCGGAATTTCAGCAGGCAGCCGGCCACTCCGGGCCACCTGGCCCTGGACACGAATCATGCCCTTTCCCCTGAGAAACAAAAGTCACCAGGCCAGGTTCCTGATGTCAGTTTGCAGGAGGCACTTGGCACTGTCAAACCAGACACAGTTGCCTGTGGGGGCACCTTGCATCTGGGAGATATCCTGAACCATGCGGAATTTCAGCAGGCAGCCGGCCACTCCGGGCCACCGGGCCCTGGACACGAACGATGCCCTTTCCCCTGAGAAACAAAACTCACCAGGCCAGGTTCCTGATGTCAGTTTGCAGGAGGCACTTGGCACTCTCAAACCAGACACAGTTGCCTGTGGGGGCACCTTGCATCTGGGAGATATCCTGAACCATGCGGAATTTCAGCAGGCAGCCGGCCACTCCGGGCCACCGGGCCCTGGACACGAACCATGCCCTTTCCCCTGAGAAACAAAACTCACCAGGCCAGGTTCCTGATGTCAGTTTGCAGGAGGCACTTGGCACTGTCAAACCAGACACAGTTGCCTGTGGGGGCACCTTGCATCTGGGAGATATCCTGAACCATGCGGAATTTCAGCAGGCAGCCGGCCACTCCGGGCCACCTGGCCCTGGACACGAACCATGCCCTTTCCCCTGAGAAACAAAACTCACCAGGCCAGGTTCCTGATGTCAGTTTGCAGGAGGCACTTGGCACTCTCAAACCAGACACAGTTGCCTGTGGGGGCACCTTGCATCTGGGAGATATCCTGAAGCATGCGGAATTTCAGCAGGCAGCCGGCCACTCCGGGCCACCGGGCCCTGGACACGAACGATGCCCTTTCCCCTGAGAAACAAAACTCACCAGGCCAGGTTCCTGATGTCAGTTTGCAGGAGGCACTTGGCACTGTCAAACCAGACACAGTTGCCTGTGGGGGCACCTTGCATCTGGGAGATATCCTGAACCATGCGGAATTTCAGCAGGCAGCCGGCCACTCCGGGCCACCGGGCCCTGGACACGAACCATGCCCTTTCCCCTGAGAAACAAAACTCACCAGGCCAGGTTCCTGATGTCAGTTTGCAGGAGGCACTTGGCACTGTCAAACCAGACACAGTTGCCTGTGGGGGCACCTTGCATCTGGGAGATATCCTGAAGCATGCGGAATTTCAGCAGGCAGCCGGCCACTCCGGGCCACCGGGCCCTGGACACGAACGATGCCCTTTCCCCTGAGAAACAAAACTCACCAGGCCAGGTTCCTGATGTCAGTTTGCAGGAGGCACTTGGCACTCTCAAACCAGACACAGTTGCCTGTGGGGGCACCTTGCATCTGGGAGATATCCTGAACCATGCGGAATTTCAGCTGGCAGCCGGCCACTCCGGGCCACCGGGCCCTGGACACGAACCATGCCCTTTCCCCTGAGAAACAAAACTCACCAGGCCAGGTTCCTGATGTCAGTTTGCAGGAGGCACTTGGCACTCTCAAACCAGACACAGTTGCCTGTGGGGGCACCTTGCATCTGAGAGATATCCTGAACCATGCGGAATTTCAGCAGGCAGCCGGCCTCTCCGGGCCACCTGGCCCTGGACACGAACCATGCCCTTTCCCCTGAGAAACAAAACTCACCAGGCCAGGTTCCTGATGTCAGTTTGCAGGAGGCACTTGGCACTCTCAAACCAGACACAGTTGCCTGTGGGGGCACCTTGCATCTGGGAGATATCCTGAACCATGCGGAATTTCAGCAGGCAGCCGGCCACTCCGGGCCACCGGGCCCTGGACACGAACGATGTCCTTTCCCCTGAGAAACAAAACTCACCAGGCCAGGTTCCTGATGTCAGTTTGCAGGAGGCACTTGGCACTGTCAAACCAGACACAGTTGCCTGTGGGGGCACCTTGCATCTGGGAGATATCCTGAAGCATGCGGAATTTCAGCAGGCAGCCGGCCACTCCGGGCCACCGGGCCCTGGACACGAACTATGCCCTTTCCCCTGAGAAACAAAACTCACCAGGCCAGGTTCCTGATGTCAGTTTGCAGGAGGCACTTGGCACTCTCAAACCAGACACAGTTGCCTGTGGGGGCACCTTGCATCTGGGAGATATCCTGAACCATGCGGAATTTCAGCAGGCAGCCGGCCACTCCGGGCCACCTGGCCCTGGACACGAATCATGCCCTTTCCCCTGAGAAACAAAAGTCACCAGGCCAGGTTCCTGATGTCAGTTTGCAGGAGGCACTTGGCACTGTCAAACCAGACACAGTTGCCTGTGGGGGCACCTTGCATCTGGGAGATATCCTGAACCATGCGGAATTTCAGCAGGCAGCCGGCCACTCCGGGCCACCGGGCCCTGGACACGAACGATGCCCTTTCCCCTGAGAAACAAAACTCACCAGGCCAGGTTCCTGATGTCAGTTTGCAGGAGGCACTTGGCACTGTCAAACCAGACACAGTTGCCTGTGGGGGCACCTTGCATCTGGGAGATATCCTGAACCATGCGGAATTTCAGCAGGCAGCCGGCCACTCCGGGCCACCGGGCCCTGGACACGAACTATGCCCTTTCCCCTGAGAAACAAAACTCACCAGGCCAGGTTCCTGATGTCAGTTTGCAGGAGGCACTTGGCACTCTCAAACCAGACACAGTTGCCTGTGGGGGCACCTTGCATCTGGGAGATATCCTGAAGCATGCGGAATTTCAGCAGGCAGCCGGCCACTCCGGGCCACCTGGCCCTGGACACGAACCATGCCCTTTCCCCTGAGAAACAAAACTCACCAGGCCAGGTTCCTGATGTCAGTTTGCAGGAGGCACTTGGCACTCTCAAACCAGACACAGTTGCCTGTGGGGGCACCTTGCATCTGGGAGATATCCTGAACCATGCGGAATTTCAGCAGGCAGCCGGCCACTCCGGGCCACCGGGCCCTGGACACGAACGATGCCCTTTCCCCTGAGAAACAAAACTCACCAGGCCAGGTTCCTGATGTCAGTTTGCAGGAGGCACTTGGCACTCTCAAACCAGACACAGTTGCCTGTGGGGGCACCTTGCATCTGGGAGATATCCTGAACCATGCGGAATTTCAGCAGGCAGCCGGCCACTCCGGGCCACCGGGCCCTGGACACGAACAATGCCCTTTCCCCTGAGAAACAAAACTCACCAGGCCAGGTTCCTGATGTCAGTTTGCAGGAGGCACTTGGCACTGTCAAACCAGACACAGTTGCCTGTGGGGGCACCTTGCATCTGGGAGATATCCTGAACCATGCGGAATTTCAGCAGGCAGCCGGCCACTCCGGGCCACCGGGCCCTGGGCACGAACCATGCCCTTTCCCCTGAGAAACAAAACTCACCAGGCCAGGTTCCTGATGTCAGTTTGCAGGAGGCACTTGGCACTCTCAAACCAGACACAGTTGCCTGTGGGGGCACCTTGCATCTGGGAGATATCCTGAAGCATGCGGAATTTCAGCAGGCAGCCGGCCACTCCGGGCCACCGGGCCCTGGACACGAACCATGCCCTTTCCCCTGAGAAACAAAACTCACCAGGCCAGGTTCCTGATGTCAGTTTGCAGGAGGCACTTGGCACTGTCAAACCAGACACAGTTGCCTGTGGGGGCACCTTGCATCTGGGAGATATCCTGAACCATGCGGAATTTCAGCAGGCAGCCGGCCACTCCGGGCCACCGGGCCCTGGACACGAACGATGCCCTTTCCCCTGAGAAACAAAACTCACCAGGCCAGGTTCCTGATGTCAGTTTGCAGGAGGCACTTGGCACTCTCAAACCAGACACAGTTGCCTGTGGGGGCACCTTGCATCTGGGAGATATCCTGAACCATGCGGAATTTCAGCAGGCAGCCGGCCACTCCGGGCCACCGGGCCCTGGACACGAACCATGCCCTTTCCCCTGAGAAACAAAACTCACCAGGCCAGGTTCCTGATGTCAGTTTGCAGGAGGCACTTGGCACTCTCAAACCAGACACAGTTGCCTGTGGGGGCACCTTGCATCTGGGAGATATCCTGAACCATGCGGAATTTCAGCAGGCAGCCGGCCACTCCGGGCCACCGGGCCCTGGACACGAACCATGCCCTTTCCCCTGAGAAGCAAAACTCACCAGGCCAGGTTCCTGATGTCAGTTTGCAGGAGGCACTTGGCACTGTCAAACCAGACACAGTTGCCTGTGGGGGCACCTTGCATCTGGGAGATATCCTGAACCATGCGGAATTTCAGCAGGCAGCCGGCCACTCCGGGCCACCGGGCCCTGGACACGAACGATGCCCTTTCCCCTGAGAAACAAAACTCACCAGGCCAGGTTCCTGATGTCAGTTTGCAGGAGGCACTTGGCACTCTCAAACCAGACACAGTTGCCTGTGGGGGCACCTTGCATCTGGGAGATATCCTGAACCATGCGGAATTTCAGCAGGCAGCCGGCCACTCCGGGCCACCGGGCCCTGGACACGAACCATGCCCTTTCCCCTGAGAAACAAAACTCACCAGGCCAGGTTCCTGATGTCAGTTTGCAGGAGGCACTTGGCACTGTCAAACCAGACACAGTTGCCTGTGGGGGCACCTTGCATCTGGGAGATATCCTGAACCATGCGGAATTTCAGCAGGCAGCCGGCCACTCCGGGCCACCTGGCCCTGGACACGAACCATGCCCTTTCCCCTGAGAAACAAAACTCACCAGGCCAGGTTCCTGATGTCAGTTTGCAGGAGGCACTTGGCACTCTCAAACCAGACACAGTTGCCTGTGGGGGCACCTTGCATCTGGGAGATATCCTGAAGCATGCGGAATTTCAGCAGGCAGCCGGCCACTCCGGGCCACCGGGCCCTGGACACGAACCATGCCCTTTCCCCTGAGAAACAAAACTCACCAGGCCAGGTTCCTGATGTCAGTTTGCAGGAGGCACTTGGCACTGTCAAACCAGACACAGTTGCCTGTGGGGGCACCTTGCATCTGGGAGATATCCTGAACCATGCGGAATTTCAGCAGGCAGCCGGCCACTCCGGGCCACCGGGCCCTGGACACGAACAATGCCCTTTCCCCTGAGAAACAAAACTCACCAGGCCAGGTTCCTGATGTCAGTTTGCAGGAGGCACTTGGCACTGTCAAACCAGACACAGTTGCCTGTGGGGGCACCTTGCATCTGGGAGATATCCTGAAGCATGCGGAATTTCAGCAGGCAGCCGGCCACTCCGGGCCACCGGGCCCTGGACACGAACCATGCCCTTTCCCCTGAGAAACAAAACTCACCAGGCCAGGTTCCTGATGTCAGTTTGCAGGAGGCACTTGGCACTGTCAAACCAGACACAGTTGCCTGTGGGGGCACCTTGCATCTGGGAGATATCCTGAAGCATGCGGAATTTCAGCTGGCAGCCGGCCACTCCGGGCCACCGGGCCCTGGACACGAACCATGCCCTTTCCCCTGAGAAACAAAACTCACCAGGCCAGGTTCCTGATGTCAGTTTGCAGGAGGCACTTGGCACTCTCAAACCAGACACAGTTGCCTGTGGGGGCACCTTGCATCTGAGAGATATCCTGAACCATGCGGAATTTCAGCAGGCAGCCGGCCTCTCCGGGCCACCTGGCCCTGGACACGAATCATGCCCTTTCCCCTGAGAAACAAAAGTCACCAGGCCAGGTTCCTGATGTCAGTTTGCAGGAGGCACTTGGCACTGTCAAACCAGACACAGTTGCCTGTGGGGGCACCTTGCATCTGGGAGATATCCTGAAGCATGCGGAATTTCAGCAGGCAGCCGGCCACTCCGGGCCACCGGGCCCTGGACACGAACGATGCCCTTTCCCCTGAGAAACAAAACTCACCAGGCCAGGTTCCTGATGTCAGTTTGCAGGAGGCACTTGGCACTGTCAAACCAGACACAGTTGCCTGTGGGGGCACCTTGCATCTGGGAGATATCCTGAACCATGCGGAATTTCAGCAGGCAGCCGGCCACTCCGGGCCACCGGGCCCTGGACACGAACTATGCCCTTTCCCCTGAGAAACAAAACTCACCAGGCCAGGTTCCTGATGTCAGTTTGCAGGAGGCACTTGGCACTCTCAAACCAGACACAGTTGCCTGTGGGGGCACCTTGCATCTGGGAGATATCCTGAAGCATGCGGAATTTCAGCAGGCAGCCGGCCACTCCGGGCCACCTGGCCCTGGACACGAACCATGCCCTTTCCCCTGAGAAACAAAACTCACCAGGCCAGGTTCCTGATGTCAGTTTGCAGGAGGCACTTGGCACTCTCAAACCAGACACAGTTGCCTGTGGGGGCACCTTGCATCTGGGAGATATCCTGAACCATGCGGAATTTCAGCAGGCAGCCGGCCACTCCGGGCCACCGGGCCCTGGACACGAACGATGCCCTTTCCCCTGAGAAACAAAACTCACCAGGCCAGGTTCCTGATGTCAGTTTGCAGGAGGCACTTGGCACTCTCAAACCAGACACAGTTGCCTGTGGGGGCACCTTGCATCTGGGAGATATCCTGAACCATGCGGAATTTCAGCAGGCAGCCGGCCACTCCGGGCCACCGGGCCCTGGACACGAACAATGCCCTTTCCCCTGAGAAACAAAACTCACCAGGCCAGGTTCCTGATGTCAGTTTGCAGGAGGCACTTGGCACTGTCAAACCAGACACAGTTGCCTGTGGGGGCACCTTGCATCTGGGAGATATCCTGAACCATGCGGAATTTCAGCAGGCAGCCGGCCACTCCGGGCCACCGGGCCCTGGGCACGAACCATGCCCTTTCCCCTGAGAAACAAAACTCACCAGGCCAGGTTCCTGATGTCAGTTTGCAGGAGGCACTTGGCACTCTCAAACCAGACACAGTTGCCTGTGGGGGCACCTTGCATCTGGGAGATATCCTGAAGCATGCGGAATTTCAGCAGGCAGCCGGCCACTCCGGGCCACCGGGCCCTGGACACGAACCATGCCCTTTCCCCTGAGAAACAAAACTCACCAGGCCAGGTTCCTGATGTCAGTTTGCAGGAGGCACTTGGCACTCTCAAACCAGACACAGTTGCCTGTGGGGGCACCTTGCATCTGGGAGATATCCTGAACCATGCGGAATTTCAGCAGGCAGCCGGCCACTCCGGGCCACCGGGCCCTGGACACGAACGATGCCCTTTCCCCTGAGAAACAAAACTCACCAGGCCAGGTTCCTGATGTCAGTTTGCAGGAGGCACTTGGCACTCTCAAACCAGACACAGTTGCCTGTGGGGGCACCTTGCATCTGGGAGATATCCTGAACCATGCGGAATTTCAGCAGGCAGCCGGCCACTCCGGGCCACCGGGCCCTGGACACGAACCATGCCCTTTCCCCTGAGAAGCAAAACTCACCAGGCCAGGTTCCTGATGTCAGTTTGCAGGAGGCACTTGGCACTGTCAAACCAGACACAGTTGCCTGTGGGGGCACCTTGCATCTGGGAGATATCCTGAACCATGCGGAATTTCAGCAGGCAGCCGGCCACTCCGGGCCACCGGGCCCTGGACACGAACGATGCCCTTTCCCCTGAGAAACAAAACTCACCAGGCCAGGTTCCTGATGTCAGTTTGCAGGAGGCACTTGGCACTCTCAAACCAGACACAGTTGCCTGTGGGGGCACCTTGCATCTGGGAGATATCCTGAACCATGCGGAATTTCAGCAGGCAGCCGGCCACTCCGGGCCACCGGGCCCTGGACACGAACCATGCCCTTTCCCCTGAGAAACAAAACTCACCAGGCCAGGTTCCTGATGTCAGTTTGCAGGAGGCACTTGGCACTGTCAAACCAGACACAGTTGCCTGTGGGGGCACCTTGCATCTGGGAGATATCCTGAACCATGCGGAATTTCAGCAGGCAGCCGGCCACTCCGGGCCACCTGGCCCTGGACACGAACCATGCCCTTTCCCCTGAGAAACAAAACTCACCAGGCCAGGTTCCTGATGTCAGTTTGCAGGAGGCACTTGGCACTCTCAAACCAGACACAGTTGCCTGTGGGGGCACCTTGCATCTGGGAGATATCCTGAAGCATGCGGAATTTCAGCAGGCAGCCGGCCACTCCGGGCCACCGGGCCCTGGACACGAACGATGCCCTTTCCCCTGAGAAACAAAACTCACCAGGCCAGGTTCCTGATGTCAGTTTGCAGGAGGCACTTGGCACTGTCAAACCAGACACAGTTGCCTGTGGGGGCACCTTGCATCTGGGAGATATCCTGAACCATGCGGAATTTCAGCAGGCAGCCGGCCACTCCGGGCCACCGGGCCCTGGACACGAACAATGCCCTTTCCCCTGAGAAACAAAACTCACCAGGCCAGGTTCCTGATGTCAGTTTGCAGGAGGCACTTGGCACTGTCAAACCAGACACAGTTGCCTGTGGGGGCACCTTGCATCTGGGAGATATCCTGAAGCATGCGGAATTTCAGCAGGCAGCCGGCCACTCCGGGCCACCGGGCCCTGGACACGAACCATGCCCTTTCCCCTGAGAAACAAAACTCACCAGGCCAGGTTCCTGATGTCAGTTTGCAGGAGGCACTTGGCACTCTCAAACCAGACACAGTTGCCTGTGGGGGCACCTTGCATCTGGGAGATATCCTGAACCATGCGGAATTTCAGCTGGCAGCCGGCCACTCCGGGCCACCGGGCCCTGGACACGAACCATGCCCTTTCCCCTGAGAAACAAAACTCACCAGGCCAGGTTCCTGATGTCAGTTTGCAGGAGGCACTTGGCACTCTCAAACCAGACACAGTTGCCTGTGGGGGCACCTTGCATCTGAGAGATATCCTGAACCATGCGGAATTTCAGCAGGCAGCCGGCCTCTCCGGGCCACCTGGCCCTGGACACGAACCATGCCCTTTCCCCTGAGAAACAAAACTCACCAGGCCAGGTTCCTGATGTCAGTTTGCAGGAGGCACTTGGCACTCTCAAACCAGACACAGTTGCCTGTGGGGGCACCTTGCATCTGGGAGATATCCTGAAGCATGCGGAATTTCAGCAGGCAGCCGGCCACTCTGGGCCACCGGGCCCTGGACACGAACGATGTCCTTTCCCCTGAGAAACAAAACTCACCAGGCCAGGTTCCTGATGTCAGTTTGCAGGAGGCACTTGGCACTGTCAAACCAGACACAGTTGCCTGTGGGGGCACCTTGCATCTGGGAGATATCCTGAAGCATGCGGAATTTCAGCAGGCAGCCGGCCACTCCGGGCCACCGGGCCCTGGACACGAACCATGCCCTTTCCCCTGAGAAACAAAACTCACCAGGCCAGGTTCCTGATGTCAGTTTGCAGGAGGCACTTGGCACTCTCAAACCAGACACAGTTGCCTGTGGGGGCACCTTGCATCTGGGAGATATCCTGAACCATGCGGAATTTCAGCAGGCAGCCGGCCACTCCGGGCCACCTGGCCCTGGACACGAATCATGCCCTTTCCCCTGAGAAACAAAAGTCACCAGGCCAGGTTCCTGATGTCAGTTTGCAGGAGGCACTTGGCACTGTCAAACCAGACACAGTTGCCTGTGGGGGCACCTTGCATCTGGGAGATATCCTGAACCATGCGGAATTTCAGCAGGCAGCCGGCCACTCCGGGCCACCTGGCCCTGGACACGAACCATGCCCTTTCCCCTGAGAAACAAAACTCACCAGGCCAGGTTCCTGATGTCAGTTTGCAGGAGGCACTTGGCACTCTCAAACCAGACACAGTTGCCTGTGGGGGCACCTTGCATCTGGGAGATATCCTGAAGCATGCGGAATTTCAGCAGGCAGCCGGCCACTCCGGGCCACCGGGCCCTGGACACGAACGATGCCCTTTCCCCTGAGAAACAAAACTCACCAGGCCAGGTTCCTGATGTCAGTTTGCAGGAGGCACTTGGCACTGTCAAACCAGACACAGTTGCCTGTGGGGGCACCTTGCATCTGGGAGATATCCTGAACCATGCGGAATTTCAGCAGGCAGCCGGCCACTCCGGGCCACCGGGCCCTGGACACGAACAATGCCCTTTCCCCTGAGAAACAAAACTCACCAGGCCAGGTTCCTGATGTCAGTTTGCAGGAGGCACTTGGCACTGTCAAACCAGACACAGTTGCCTGTGGGGGCACCTTGCATCTGGGAGATATCCTGAAGCATGCGGAATTTCAGCAGGCAGCCGGCCACTCCGGGCCACCGGGCCCTGGACACGAACGATGCCCTTTCCCCTGAGAAACAAAACTCACCAGGCCAGGTTCCTGATGTCAGTTTGCAGGAGGCACTTGGCACTCTCAAACCAGACACAGTTGCCTGTGGGGGCACCTTGCATCTGGGAGATATCCTGAACCATGCGGAATTTCAGCTGGCAGCCGGCCACTCCGGGCCACCGGGCCCTGGACACGAACCATGCCCTTTCCCCTGAGAAACAAAACTCACCAGGCCAGGTTCCTGATGTCAGTTTGCAGGAGGCACTTGGCACTCTCAAACCAGACACAGTTGCCTGTGGGGGCACCTTGCATCTGAGAGATATCCTGAACCATGCGGAATTTCAGCAGGCAGCCGGCCTCTCCGGGCCACCTGGCCCTGGACACGAACCATGCCCTTTCCCCTGAGAAACAAAACTCACCAGGCCAGGTTCCTGATGTCAGTTTGCAGGAGGCACTTGGCACTCTCAAACCAGACACAGTTGCCTGTGGGGGCACCTTGCATCTGGGAGATATCCTGAACCATGCGGAATTTCAGCAGGCAGCCGGCCACTCCGGGCCACCGGGCCCTGGACACGAACGATGTCCTTTCCCCTGAGAAACAAAACTCACCAGGCCAGGTTCCTGATGTCAGTTTGCAGGAGGCACTTGGCACTGTCAAACCAGACACAGTTGCCTGTGGGGGCACCTTGCATCTGGGAGATATCCTGAAGCATGCGGAATTTCAGCAGGCAGCCGGCCACTCCGGGCCACCGGGCCCTGGACACGAACTATGCCCTTTCCCCTGAGAAACAAAACTCACCAGGCCAGGTTCCTGATGTCAGTTTGCAGGAGGCACTTGGCACTCTCAAACCAGACACAGTTGCCTGTGGGGGCACCTTGCATCTGGGAGATATCCTGAACCATGCGGAATTTCAGCAGGCAGCCGGCCACTCCGGGCCACCTGGCCCTGGACACGAATCATGCCCTTTCCCCTGAGAAACAAAAGTCACCAGGCCAGGTTCCTGATGTCAGTTTGCAGGAGGCACTTGGCACTCTCAAACCAGACACAGTTGCCTGTGGGGGCACCTTGCATCTGGGAGATATCCTGAAGCATGCGGAATTTCAGCAGGCAGCCGGCCACTCCGGGCCACCGGGCCCTGGACACGAACGATGCCCTTTCCCCTGAGAAACAAAACTCACCAGGCCAGGTTCCTGATGTCAGTTTGCAGGAGGCACTTGGCACTGTCAAACCAGACACAGTTGCCTGTGGGGGCACCTTGCATCTGGGAGATATCCTGAACCATGCGGAATTTCAGCAGGCAGCCGGCCACTCCGGGCCACCGGGCCCTGGACACGAACTATGCCCTTTCCCCTGAGAAACAAAACTCACCAGGCCAGGTTCCTGATGTCAGTTTGCAGGAGGCACTTGGCACTCTCAAACCAGACACAGTTGCCTGTGGGGGCACCTTGCATCTGGGAGATATCCTGAAGCATGCGGAATTTCAGCAGGCAGCCGGCCACTCCGGGCCACCTGGCCCTGGACACGAACCATGCCCTTTCCCCTGAGAAACAAAACTCACCAGGCCAGGTTCCTGATGTCAGTTTGCAGGAGGCACTTGGCACTCTCAAACCAGACACAGTTGCCTGTGGGGGCACCTTGCATCTGGGAGATATCCTGAACCATGCGGAATTTCAGCAGGCAGCCGGCCACTCCGGGCCACCGGGCCCTGGACACGAACGATGCCCTTTCCCCTGAGAAACAAAACTCACCAGGCCAGGTTCCTGATGTCAGTTTGCAGGAGGCACTTGGCACTCTCAAACCAGACACAGTTGCCTGTGGGGGCACCTTGCATCTGGGAGATATCCTGAACCATGCGGAATTTCAGCAGGCAGCCGGCCACTCCGGGCCACCGGGCCCTGGACACGAACAATGCCCTTTCCCCTGAGAAACAAAACTCACCAGGCCAGGTTCCTGATGTCAGTTTGCAGGAGGCACTTGGCACTGTCAAACCAGACACAGTTGCCTGTGGGGGCACCTTGCATCTGGGAGATATCCTGAACCATGCGGAATTTCAGCAGGCAGCCGGCCACCCCGGGCCACCGGGCCCTGGGCACGAACCATGCCCTTTCCCCTGAGAAACAAAACTCACCAGGCCAGGTTCCTGATGTCAGTTTGCAGGAGGCACTTGGCACTCTCAAACCAGACACAGTTGCCTGTGGGGGCACCTTGCATCTGGGAGATATCCTGAAGCATGCGGAATTTCAGCAGGCAGCCGGCCACTCCGGGCCACCGGGCCCTGGACACGAACGATGCCCTTTCCCCTGAGAAACAAAACTCACCAGGCCAGGTTCCTGATGTCAGTTTGCAGGAGGCACTTGGCACTGTCAAACCAGACACAGTTGCCTGTGGGGGCACCTTGCATCTGGGAGATATCCTGAACCATGCGGAATTTCAGCAGGCAGCCGGCCACTCCGGGCCACCGGGCCCTGGACACGAACGATGCCCTTTCCCCTGAGAAACAAAACTCACCAGGCCAGGTTCCTGATGTCAGTTTGCAGGAGGCACTTGGCACTCTCAAACCAGACACAGTTGCCTGTGGGGGCACCTTGCATCTGGGAGATATCCTGAACCATGCGGAATTTCAGCTGGCAGCCGGCCACTCCGGGCCACCGGGCCCTGGACACGAACCATGCCCTTTCCCCTGAGAAACAAAACTCACCAGGCCAGGTTCCTGATGTCAGTTTGCAGGAGGCACTTGGCACTCTCAAACCAGACACAGTTGCCTGTGGGGGCACCTTGCATCTGAGAGATATCCTGAACCATGCGGAATTTCAGCAGGCAGCCGGCCTCTCCGGGCCACCTGGCCCTGGACACGAACCATGCCCTTTCCCCTGAGAAACAAAACTCACCAGGCCAGGTTCCTGATGTCAGTTTGCAGGAGGCACTTGGCACTGTCAAACCAGACACAGTTGCCTGTGGGGGCACCTTGCATCTGGGAGATATCCTGAAGCATGCGGAATTTCAGCAGGCAGCCGGCCACTCCGGGCCACCGGGCCCTGGACACGAACTATGCCCTTTCCCCTGAGAAACAAAACTCACCAGGCCAGGTTCCTGATGTCAGTTTGCAGGAGGCACTTGGCACTCTCAAACCAGACACAGTTGCCTGTGGGGGCACCTTGCATCTGGGAGATATCCTGAACCATGCGGAATTTCAGCAGGCAGCCGGCCACTCCGGGCCACCTGGCCCTGGACACGAATCATGCCCTTTCCCCTGAGAAACAAAAGTCACCAGGCCAGGTTCCTGATGTCAGTTTGCAGGAGGCACTTGGCACTCTCAAACCAGACACAGTTGCCTGTGGGGGCACCTTGCATCTGGGAGATATCCTGAAGCATGCGGAATTTCAGCAGGCAGCCGGCCACTCCGGGCCACCGGGCCCTGGACACGAACGATGCCCTTTCCCCTGAGAAACAAAACTCACCAGGCCAGGTTCCTGATGTCAGTTTGCAGGAGGCACTTGGCACTGTCAAACCAGACACAGTTGCCTGTGGGGGCACCTTGCATCTGGGAGATATCCTGAACCATGCGGAATTTCAGCAGGCAGCCGGCCACTCCGGGCCACCGGGCCCTGGACACGAACTATGCCCTTTCCCCTGAGAAACAAAACTCACCAGGCCAGGTTCCTGATGTCAGTTTGCAGGAGGCACTTGGCACTCTCAAACCAGACACAGTTGCCTGTGGGGGCACCTTGCATCTGGGAGATATCCTGAAGCATGCGGAATTTCAGCAGGCAGCCGGCCACTCCGGGCCACCTGGCCCTGGACACGAACCATGCCCTTTCCCCTGAGAAACAAAACTCACCAGGCCAGGTTCCTGATGTCAGTTTGCAGGAGGCACTTGGCACTCTCAAACCAGACACAGTTGCCTGTGGGGGCACCTTGCATCTGGGAGATATCCTGAACCATGCGGAATTTCAGCAGGCAGCCGGCCACTCCGGGCCACCGGGCCCTGGACACGAACGATGCCCTTTCCCCTGAGAAACAAAACTCACCAGGCCAGGTTCCTGATGTCAGTTTGCAGGAGGCACTTGGCACTCTCAAACCAGACACAGTTGCCTGTGGGGGCACCTTGCATCTGGGAGATATCCTGAACCATGCGGAATTTCAGCAGGCAGCCGGCCACTCCGGGCCACCGGGCCCTGGACACGAACAATGCCCTTTCCCCTGAGAAACAAAACTCACCAGGCCAGGTTCCTGATGTCAGTTTGCAGGAGGCACTTGGCACTGTCAAACCAGACACAGTTGCCTGTGGGGGCACCTTGCATCTGGGAGATATCCTGAACCATGCGGAATTTCAGCAGGCAGCCGGCCACTCCGGGCCACCGGGCCCTGGGCACGAACCATGCCCTTTCCCCTGAGAAACAAAACTCACCAGGCCAGGTTCCTGATGTCAGTTTGCAGGAGGCACTTGGCACTCTCAAACCAGACACAGTTGCCTGTGGGGGCACCTTGCATCTGGGAGATATCCTGAAGCATGCGGAATTTCAGCAGGCAGCCGGCCACTCCGGGCCACCGGGCCCTGGACACGAACGATGCCCTTTCCCCTGAGAAACAAAACTCACCAGGCCAGGTTCCTGATGTCAGTTTGCAGGAGGCACTTGGCACTGTCAAACCAGACACAGTTGCCTGTGGGGGCACCTTGCATCTGGGAGATATCCTGAACCATGCGGAATTTCAGCAGGCAGCCGGCCACTCCGGGCCACCGGGCCCTGGACACGAACGATGCCCTTTCCCCTGAGAAACAAAACTCACCAGGCCAGGTTCCTGATGTCAGTTTGCAGGAGGCACTTGGCACTCTCAAACCAGACACAGTTGCCTGTGGGGGCACCTTGCATCTGGGAGATATCCTGAACCATGCGGAATTTCAGCAGGCAGCCGGCCACTCCGGGCCACCGGGCCCTGGACACGAACCATGCCCTTTCCCCTGAGAAACAAAACTCACCAGGCCAGGTTCCTGATGTCAGTTTGCAGGAGGCACTTGGCACTCTCAAACCAGACACAGTTGCCTGTGGGGGCACCTTGCATCTGGGAGATATCCTGAACCATGCGGAATTTCAGCAGGCAGCCGGCCACTCCGGGCCACCGGGCCCTGGACACGAACCATGCCCTTTCCCCTGAGAAGCAAAACTCACCAGGCCAGGTTCCTGATGTCAGTTTGCAGGAGGCACTTGGCACTGTCAAACCAGACACAGTTGCCTGTGGGGGCACCTTGCATCTGGGAGATATCCTGAACCATGCGGAATTTCAGCAGGCAGCCGGCCACTCCGGGCCACCGGGCCCTGGACACGAACGATGCCCTTTCCCCTGAGAAACAAAACTCACCAGGCCAGGTTCCTGATGTCAGTTTGCAGGAGGCACTTGGCACTCTCAAACCAGACACAGTTGCCTGTGGGGGCACCTTGCATCTGGGAGATATCCTGAACCATGCGGAATTTCAGCAGGCAGCCGGCCACTCCGGGCCACCGGGCCCTGGACACGAACCATGCCCTTTCCCCTGAGAAACAAAACTCACCAGGCCAGGTTCCTGATGTCAGTTTGCAGGAGGCACTTGGCACTGTCAAACCAGACACAGTTGCCTGTGGGGGCACCTTGCATCTGGGAGATATCCTGAACCATGCGGAATTTCAGCAGGCAGCCGGCCACTCCGGGCCACCTGGCCCTGGACACGAACCATGCCCTTTCCCCTGAGAAACAAAACTCACCAGGCCAGGTTCCTGATGTCAGTTTGCAGGAGGCACTTGGCACTCTCAAACCAGACACAGTTGCCTGTGGGGGCACCTTGCATCTGGGAGATATCCTGAAGCATGCGGAATTTCAGCAGGCAGCCGGCCACTCCGGGCCACCGGGCCCTGGACACGAACGATGCCCTTTCCCCTGAGAAACAAAACTCACCAGGCCAGGTTCCTGATGTCAGTTTGCAGGAGGCACTTGGCACTGTCAAACCAGACACAGTTGCCTGTGGGGGCACCTTGCATCTGGGAGATATCCTGAACCATGCGGAATTTCAGCAGGCAGCCGGCCACTCCGGGCCACCGGGCCCTGGACACGAACAATGCCCTTTCCCCTGAGAAACAAAACTCACCAGGCCAGGTTCCTGATGTCAGTTTGCAGGAGGCACTTGGCACTGTCAAACCAGACACAGTTGCCTGTGGGGGCACCTTGCATCTGGGAGATATCCTGAAGCATGCGGAATTTCAGCAGGCAGCCGGCCACTCCGGGCCACCGGGCCCTGGACACGAACCATGCCCTTTCCCCTGAGAAACAAAACTCACCAGGCCAGGTTCCTGATGTCAGTTTGCAGGAGGCACTTGGCACTCTCAAACCAGACACAGTTGCCTGTGGGGGCACCTTGCATCTGGGAGATATCCTGAACCATGCGGAATTTCAGCTGGCAGCCGGCCACTCCGGGCCACCGGGCCCTGGACACGAACCATGCCCTTTCCCCTGAGAAACAAAACTCACCAGGCCAGGTTCCTGATGTCAGTTTGCAGGAGGCACTTGGCACTCTCAAACCAGACACAGTTGCCTGTGGGGGCACCTTGCATCTGAGAGATATCCTGAACCATGCGGAATTTCAGCAGGCAGCCGGCCTCTCCGGGCCACCTGGCCCTGGACACGAACCATGCCCTTTCCCCTGAGAAACAAAACTCACCAGGCCAGGTTCCTGATGTCAGTTTGCAGGAGGCACTTGGCACTCTCAAACCAGACACAGTTGCCTGTGGGGGCACCTTGCATCTGGGAGATATCCTGAAGCATGCGGAATTTCAGCAGGCAGCCGGCCACTCTGGGCCACCGGGCCCTGGACACGAACGATGTCCTTTCCCCTGAGAAACAAAACTCACCAGGCCAGGTTCCTGATGTCAGTTTGCAGGAGGCACTTGGCACTGTCAAACCAGACACAGTTGCCTGTGGGGGCACCTTGCATCTGGGAGATATCCTGAACCATGCGGAATTTCAGCAGGCAGCCGGCCACTCCGGGCCACCGGGCCCTGGACACGAACTATGCCCTTTCCCCTGAGAAACAAAACTCACCAGGCCAGGTTCCTGATGTCAGTTTGCAGGAGGCACTTGGCACTCTCAAACCAGACACAGTTGCCTGTGGGGGCACCTTGCATCTGGGAGATATCCTGAAGCATGCGGAATTTCAGCAGGCAGCCGGCCACTCCGGGCCACCTGGCCCTGGACACGAATCATGCCCTTTCCCCTGAGAAACAAAAGTCACCAGGCCAGGTTCCTGATGTCAGTTTGCAGGAGGCACTTGGCACTGTCAAACCAGACACAGTTGCCTGTGGGGGCACCTTGCATCTGGGAGATATCCTGAAGCATGCGGAATTTCAGCAGGCAGCCGGCCACTCCGGGCCACCGGGCCCTGGACACGAACGATGCCCTTTCCCCTGAGAAACAAAACTCACCAGGCCAGGTTCCTGATGTCAGTTTGCAGGAGGCACTTGGCACTGTCAAACCAGACACAGTTGCCTGTGGGGGCACCTTGCATCTGGGAGATATCCTGAACCATGCGGAATTTCAGCAGGCAGCCGGCCACTCCGGGCCACCGGGCCCTGGACACGAACTATGCCCTTTCCCCTGAGAAACAAAACTCACCAGGCCAGGTTCCTGATGTCAGTTTGCAGGAGGCACTTGGCACTCTCAAACCAGACACAGTTGCCTGTGGGGGCACCTTGCATCTGGGAGATATCCTGAAGCATGCGGAATTTCAGCAGGCAGCCGGCCACTCCGGGCCACCTGGCCCTGGACACGAACCATGCCCTTTCCCCTGAGAAACAAAACTCACCAGGCCAGGTTCCTGATGTCAGTTTGCAGGAGGCACTTGGCACTCTCAAACCAGACACAGTTGCCTGTGGGGGCACCTTGCATCTGGGAGATATCCTGAACCATGCGGAATTTCAGCAGGCAGCCGGCCACTCCGGGCCACCGGGCCCTGGACACGAACGATGCCCTTTCCCCTGAGAAACAAAACTCACCAGGCCAGGTTCCTGATGTCAGTTTGCAGGAGGCACTTGGCACTCTCAAACCAGACACAGTTGCCTGTGGGGGCACCTTGCATCTGGGAGATATCCTGAACCATGCGGAATTTCAGCAGGCAGCCGGCCACTCCGGGCCACCGGGCCCTGGACACGAACAATGCCCTTTCCCCTGAGAAACAAAACTCACCAGGCCAGGTTCCTGATGTCAGTTTGCAGGAGGCACTTGGCACTGTCAAACCAGACACAGTTGCCTGTGGGGGCACCTTGCATCTGGGAGATATCCTGAACCATGCGGAATTTCAGCAGGCAGCCGGCCACTCCGGGCCACCGGGCCCTGGGCACGAACCATGCCCTTTCCCCTGAGAAACAAAACTCACCAGGCCAGGTTCCTGATGTCAGTTTGCAGGAGGCACTTGGCACTCTCAAACCAGACACAGTTGCCTGTGGGGGCACCTTGCATCTGGGAGATATCCTGAAGCATGCGGAATTTCAGCAGGCAGCCGGCCACTCCGGGCCACCGGGCCCTGGACACGAACGATGCCCTTTCCCCTGAGAAGCAAAACTCACCAGGCCAGGTTCCTGATGTCAGTTTGCAGGAGGCACTTGGCACTGTCAAACCAGACACAGTTGCCTGTGGGGGCACCTTGCATCTGGGAGATATCCTGAAGCATGCGGAATTTCAGCAGGCAGCCGGCCACTCCGGGCCACCGGGCCCTGGACACGAACGATGCCCTTTCCCCTGAGAAACAAAACTCACCAGGCCAGGTTCCTGATGTCAGTTTGCAGGAGGCACTTGGCACTCTCAAACCAGACACAGTTGCCTGTGGGGGCACCTTGCATCTGGGAGATATCCTGAAGCATGCGGAATTTCAGCAGGCAGCCGGCCACTCCGGGCCACCGGGCCCTGGACACGAACTATGCCCTTTCCCCTGAGAAACAAAACTCACCAGGCCAGGTTCCTGATGTCAGTTTGCAGGAGGCACTTGGCACTCTCAAACCAGACACAGTTGCCTGTGGGGGCACCTTGCATCTGGGAGATATCCTGAAGCATGCGGAATTTCAGCAGGCAGCCGGCCACTCCGGGCCACCTGGCCCTAGCCACGAACCATGCCCTTTCCCCTGAGAAACAAAACTCACCAGGCCAGGTTCCTGATGTCAGTTTGCAGGAGGCACTTGGCACTGTCAAACCAGACACAGTTGCCTGTGGGGGCACCTTGCATCTGGGAGATATCCTGAACCATGCGGAATTTCAGCAGGCAGCCGGCCACTCCGGGCCACCGGGCCCTGGACACGAACCATGCCCTTTCCCCTGAGAAACAAAACTCACCAGGCCAGGTTCCTGATGTCAGTTTGCAGGAGGCACTTGGCACTGTCAAACCAGACACAGTTGCCTGTGGGGGCACCTTGCATCTGGGAGATATCCTGAACCATGCGGAATTTCAGCAGGCAGCCGGCCACTCCGGGCCACCGGGCCCTGGACACGAACGATGCCCTTTCCCCTGAGAAACAAAACTCACCAGGCCAGGTTCCTGATGTCAGTTTGCAGGAGGCACTTGGCACTCTCAAACCAGACACAGTTGCCTGTGGGGGCACCTTGCATCTGGGAGATATCCTGAACCATGCGGAATTTCAGCAGGCAGCCGGCCACTCTGGGCCACCGGGCCCTGGACACGAACCATGCCCTTTCCCCTGAGAAACAAAACTCACCAGGCCAGGTTCCTGATGTCAGTTTGCAGGAGGCACTTGGCACTCTCAAACCAGACACAGTTGCCTGTGGGGGCACCTTGCATCTGGGAGATATCCTGAACCATGCGGAATTTCAGCAGGCAGCCGGCCACTCCGGGCCACCGGGCCCTGGACACGAACGATGCCCTTTCCCCTGAGAAACAAAACTCACCAGGCCAGGTTCCTGATGTCAGTTTGCAGGAGGCACTTGGCACTCTCAAACCAGACACAGTTGCCTGTGGGGGCACCTTGCATCTGGGAGATATCCTGAAGCATGCGGAATTTCAGCAGGCAGCCGGCCACTCCGGGCCACCTGGCCCTGGACACGAACCATGCCCTTTCCCCTGAGAAACAAAACTCACCAGGCCAGGTTCCTGATGTCAGTTTGCAGGAGGCACTTGGCACTCTCAAACCAGACACAGTTGCCTGTGGGGGCACCTTGCATCTGGGAGATATCCTGAAGCATGCGGAATTTCAGCAGGCAGCCGGCCACTCCGGGCCACCGGGCCCTGGACACGAACGATGCCCTTTCCCCTGAGAAACAAAACTCACCAGGCCAGGTTCCTGATGTCAGTTTGCAGGAGGCACTTGGCACTCTCAAACCAGACACAGTTGCCTGTGGGGGCACCTTGCATCTGGGAGATATCCTGAACCATGCGGAATTTCAGCAGGCAGCCGGCCACTCCGGGCCACCGGGCCCTGGACACGAACCATGCCCTTTCCCCTGAGAAACAAAACTCACCAGGCCAGGTTCCTGATGTCAGTTTGCAGGAGGCACTTGGCACTCTCAAACCAGACACAGTTGCCTGTGGGGGCACCTTGCATCTGGGAGATATCCTGAACCATGCGGAATTTCAGCAGGCAGCCGGCCACTCCGGGCCACCGGGCCCTGGACACGAACCATGCCCTTTCCCCTGAGAAACAAAACTCACCAGGCCAGGTTCCTGATGTCAGTTTGCAGGAGGCACTTGGCACTCTCAAACCAGACACAGTTGCCTGTGGGGGCACCTTGCATCTGGGAGATATCCTGAAGCATGCGGAATTTCAGCAGGCAGCCGGCCACTCCGGGCCACCGGGCCCTGGACACGAACGATGCCCTTTCCCCTGAGAAACAAAACTCACCAGGCCCGGTTCCTGATGTCAGTTTGCAGGAGGCACTTGGCACTCTCAAACCAGACACAGTTGCCTGTGGGGGCACCTTGCATCTGGGAGATATCCTGAACCATGCGGAATTTCAGCAGGCAGCCGGCCACTCCGGGCCACCGGGCCCTGGACACGAACGATGCCCTTTCCCCTGAGAAACAAAACTCACCAGGCCAGGTTCCTGATGTCAGTTTGCAGGAGGCACTTGGCACTCTCAAACCAGACACAGTTGCCTGTGGGGGCACCTTGCATCTGGGAGATATCCTGAACCATGCGGAATTTCAGCAGGCAGCCGGCCACTCCGGGCCACCGGGCCCTGGACACGAACGATGCCCTTTCCCCTGAGAAACAAAACTCACCAGGCCAGGTTCCTGATGTCAGTTTGCAGGAGGCACTTGGCACTCTCAAACCAGACACAGTTGCCTGTGGGGGCACCTTGCATCTGGGAGATATCCTGAAGCATGCGGAATTTCAGCAGGCAGCCGGCCACTCCGGGCCACCTGGCCCTAGCAACGAACCATGCCCTTTCCCCTGAGAAACAAAACTCACCAGGCCAGGTTCCTGATGTCAGTTTGCAGGAGGCACTTGGCACTCTCAAACCAGACACAGTTGCCTGTGGGGGCACCTTGCATCTGGGAGATATCCTGAACCATGCGGAATTTCAGCAGGCAGCCGGCCACTCCGGGCCACCGGGCCCTGGACACGAACCATGCCCTTTCCCCTGAGAAACAAAAGTCACCAGGCCAGGTTCCTGATGTCAGTTTGCAGGAGGCACTTGGCACTGTCAAACCAGACACAGTTGCCTGTGGGGGCACCTTGCATCTGGGAGATATCCTGAAGCATGCGGAATTTCAGCAGGCAGCCGGCCACTCCGGGCCACCGGGCCCTGGACACGAACGATGCCCTTTCCCCTGAGAAACAAAACTCACCAGGCCAGGTTCCTGATGTCAGTTTGCAGGAGGCACTTGGCACTGTCAAACCAGACACAGTTGCCTGTGGGGGCACCTTGCATCTGGGAGATATCCTGAAGCATGCGGAATTTCAGCAGGCAGCCGGCCACTCCGGGCCACCTGGCCCTAGCCACGAACCATGCCCTTTCCCCTGAGAAACAAAACTCACCAGGCCAGGTTCCTGATGTCAGTTTGCAGGAGGCACTTGGCACTCTCAAACCAGACACAGTTGCCTGTGGGGGCACCTTGCATCTGGGAGATATCCTGAAGCATGCGGAATTTCAGCAGGCAGCCGGCCACTCCGGGCCACCGGGCCCTGGACACGAACCATGCCCTTTCCCCTGAGAAACAAAACTCACCAGGCCAGGTTCCTGATGTCAGTTTGCAGGAGGCACTTGGCACTGTCAAACCAGACACAGTTGCCTGTGGGGGCACCTTGCATCTGGGAGATATCCTGAACCATGCGGAATTTCAGCAGGCAGCCGGCCACTCCGGGCCACCGGGCCCTGGACACGAACGATGCCCTTTCCCCTGAGAAACAAAACTCACCAGGCCAGGTTCCTGATGTCAGTTTGCAGGAGGCACTTGGCACTCTCAAACCAGACACAGTTGCCTGTGGGGGCACCTTGCATCTGGGAGATATCCTGAACCATGCGGAATTTCAGCAGGCAGCCGGCCACTCCGGGCCACCGGGCCCTGGACACGAACCATGCCCTTTCCCCTGAGAAACAAAACTCACCAGGCCAGGTTCCTGATGTCAGTTTGCAGGAGGCACTTGGCACTGTCAAACCAGACACAGTTGCCTGTGGGGGCACCTTGCATCTGGGAGATATCCTGAACCATGCGGAATTTCAGCAGGCAGCCGGCCACTCCGGGCCACCTGGCCCTGGACACGAACCATGCCCTTTCCCCTGAGAAACAAAACTCACCAGGCCAGGTTCCTGATGTCAGTTTGCAGGAGGCACTTGGCACTCTCAAACCAGACACAGTTGCCTGTGGGGGCACCTTGCATCTGGGAGATATCCTGAAGCATGCGGAATTTCAGCAGGCAGCCGGCCACTCCGGGCCACCGGGCCCTGGACACGAACGATGCCCTTTCCCCTGAGAAACAAAACTCACCAGGCCAGGTTCCTGATGTCAGTTTGCAGGAGGCACTTGGCACTGTCAAACCAGACACAGTTGCCTGTGGGGGCACCTTGCATCTGGGAGATATCCTGAACCATGCGGAATTTCAGCAGGCAGCCGGCCACTCCGGGCCACCGGGCCCTGGACACGAACAATGCCCTTTCCCCTGAGAAACAAAACTCACCAGGCCAGGTTCCTGATGTCAGTTTGCAGGAGGCACTTGGCACTGTCAAACCAGACACAGTTGCCTGTGGGGGCACCTTGCATCTGGGAGATATCCTGAAGCATGCGGAATTTCAGCAGGCAGCCGGCCACTCCGGGCCACCGGGCCCTGGACACGAACGATGCCCTTTCCCCTGAGAAACAAAACTCACCAGGCCAGGTTCCTGATGTCAGTTTGCAGGAGGCACTTGGCACTCTCAAACCAGACACAGTTGCCTGTGGGGGCACCTTGCATCTGGGAGATATCCTGAACCATGCGGAATTTCAGCTGGCAGCCGGCCACTCCGGGCCACCGGGCCCTGGACACGAACCATGCCCTTTCCCCTGAGAAACAAAACTCACCAGGCCAGGTTCCTGATGTCAGTTTGCAGGAGGCACTTGGCACTCTCAAACCAGACACAGTTGCCTGTGGGGGCACCTTGCATCTGAGAGATATCCTGAACCATGCGGAATTTCAGCAGGCAGCCGGCCTCTCCGGGCCACCTGGCCCTGGACACGAACCATGCCCTTTCCCCTGAGAAACAAAACTCACCAGGCCAGGTTCCTGATGTCAGTTTGCAGGAGGCACTTGGCACTCTCAAACCAGACACAGTTGCCTGTGGGGGCACCTTGCATCTGGGAGATATCCTGAAGCATGCGGAATTTCAGCAGGCAGCCGGCCACTCCGGGCCACCGGGCCCTGGACACGAACGATGTCCTTTCCCCTGAGAAACAAAACTCACCAGGCCAGGTTCCTGATGTCAGTTTGCAGGAGGCACTTGGCACTGTCAAACCAGACACAGTTGCCTGTGGGGGCACCTTGCATCTGGGAGATATCCTGAAGCATGCGGAATTTCAGCAGGCAGCCGGCCACTCCGGGCCACCGGGCCCTGGACACGAACTATGCCCTTTCCCCTGAGAAACAAAACTCACCAGGCCAGGTTCCTGATGTCAGTTTGCAGGAGGCACTTGGCACTCTCAAACCAGACACAGTTGCCTGTGGGGGCACCTTGCATCTGGGAGATATCCTGAACCATGCGGAATTTCAGCAGGCAGCCGGCCACTCCGGGCCACCTGGCCCTGGACACGAATCATGCCCTTTCCCCTGAGAAACAAAAGTCACCAGGCCAGGTTCCTGATGTCAGTTTGCAGGAGGCACTTGGCACTGTCAAACCAGACACAGTTGCCTGTGGGGGCACCTTGCATCTGGGAGATATCCTGAAGCATGCGGAATTTCAGCAGGCAGCCGGCCACTCCGGGCCACCGGGCCCTGGACACGAACGATGCCCTTTCCCCTGAGAAACAAAACTCACCAGGCCAGGTTCCTGATGTCAGTTTGCAGGAGGCACTTGGCACTGTCAAACCAGACACAGTTGCCTGTGGGGGCACCTTGCATCTGGGAGATATCCTGAACCATGCGGAATTTCAGCAGGCAGCCGGCCACTCCGGGCCACCGGGCCCTGGACACGAACTATGCCCTTTCCCCTGAGAAACAAAACTCACCAGGCCAGGTTCCTGATGTCAGTTTGCAGGAGGCACTTGGCACTCTCAAACCAGACACAGTTGCCTGTGGGGGCACCTTGCATCTGGGAGATATCCTGAAGCATGCGGAATTTCAGCAGGCAGCCGGCCACTCCGGGCCACCTGGCCCTGGACACGAACCATGCCCTTTCCCCTGAGAAACAAAACTCACCAGGCCAGGTTCCTGATGTCAGTTTGCAGGAGGCACTTGGCACTCTCAAACCAGACACAGTTGCCTGTGGGGGCACCTTGCATCTGGGAGATATCCTGAACCATGCGGAATTTCAGCAGGCAGCCGGCCACTCCGGGCCACCGGGCCCTGGACACGAACGATGCCCTTTCCCCTGAGAAACAAAACTCACCAGGCCAGGTTCCTGATGTCAGTTTGCAGGAGGCACTTGGCACTCTCAAACCAGACACAGTTGCCTGTGGGGGCACCTTGCATCTGGGAGATATCCTGAACCATGCGGAATTTCAGCAGGCAGCCGGCCACTCCGGGCCACCGGGCCCTGGACACGAACAATGCCCTTTCCCCTGAGAAACAAAACTCACCAGGCCAGGTTCCTGATGTCAGTTTGCAGGAGGCACTTGGCACTGTCAAACCAGACACAGTTGCCTGTGGGGGCACCTTGCATCTGGGAGATATCCTGAACCATGCGGAATTTCAGCAGGCAGCCGGCCACTCCGGGCCACCGGGCCCTGGACACGAACCATGCCCTTTCCCCTGAGAAACAAAACTCACCAGGCCAGGTTCCTGATGTCAGTTTGCAGGAGGCACTTGGCACTCTCAAACCAGACACAGTTGCCTGTGGGGGCACCTTGCATCTGGGAGATATCCTGAAGCATGCGGAATTTCAGCAGGCAGCCGGCCACTCCGGGCCACCGGGCCCTGGACACGAACGATGCCCTTTCCCCTGAGAAGCAAAACTCACCAGGCCAGGTTCCTGATGTCAGTTTGCAGGAGGCACTTGGCACTGTCAAACCAGACACAGTTGCCTGTGGGGGCACCTTGCATCTGGGAGATATCCTGAACCATGCGGAATTTCAGCAGGCAGCCGGCCACTCCGGGCCACCGGGCCCTGGACACGAACGATGCCCTTTCCCCTGAGAAACAAAACTCACCAGGCCAGGTTCCTGATGTCAGTTTGCAGGAGGCACTTGGCACTCTCAAACCAGACACAGTTGCCTGTGGGGGCACCTTGCATCTGGGAGATATCCTGAACCATGCGGAATTTCAGCAGGCAGCCGGCCACTCCGGGCCACCGGGCCCTGGACACGAACTATGCCCTTTCCCCTGAGAAACAAAACTCACCAGGCCAGGTTCCTGATGTCAGTTTGCAGGAGGCACTTGGCACTCTCAAACCAGACACAGTTGCCTGTGGGGGCACCTTGCATCTGGGAGATATCCTGAACCATGCGGAATTTCAGCAGGCAGCCGGCCACTCCGGGCCACCGGGCCCTGGACACGAACCATGCCCTTTCCCCTGAGAAACAAAACTCACCAGGCCAGGTTCCTGATGTCAGTTTGCAGGAGGCACTTGGCACTCTCAAACCAGACACAGTTGCCTGTGGGGGCACCTTGCATCTGGGAGATATCCTGAAGCATGCGGAATTTCAGCAGGCAGCCGGCCACTCCGGGCCACCTGGCCCTAGCAACGAACCATGCCCTTTCCCCTGAGAAACAAAACTCACCAGGCCAGGTTCCTGATGTCAGTTTGCAGGAGGCACTTGGCACTCTCAAACCAGACACAGTTGCCTGTGGGGGCACCTTGCATCTGGGAGATATCCTGAACCATGCGGAATTTCAGCAGGCAGCCGGCCACTCCGGGCCACCGGGCCCTGGACACGAACCATGCCCTTTCCCCTGAGAAACAAAACTCACCAGGCCAGGTTCCTGATGTCAGTTTGCAGGAGGCACTTGGCACTGTCAAACCAGACACAGTTGCCTGTGGGGGCACCTTGCATCTGGGAGATATCCTGAAGCATGCGGAATTTCAGCAGGCAGCCGGCCACTCCGGGCCACCGGGCCCTGGACACGAACGATGCCCTTTCCCCTGAGAAACAAAACTCACCAGGCCAGGTTCCTGATGTCAGTTTGCAGGAGGCACTTGGCACTGTCAAACCAGACACAGTTGCCTGTGGGGGCACCTTGCATCTGGGAGATATCCTGAAGCATGCGGAATTTCAGCAGGCAGCCGGCCACTCCGGGCCACCTGGCCCTAGCCACGAACCATGCCCTTTCCCCTGAGAAACAAAACTCACCAGGCCAGGTTCCTGATGTCAGTTTGCAGGAGGCACTTGGCACTCTCAAACCAGACACAGTTGCCTGTGGGGGCACCTTGCATCTGGGAGATATCCTGAAGCATGCGGAATTTCAGCAGGCAGCCGGCCACTCCGGGCCACCGGGCCCTGGACACGAACCATGCCCTTTCCCCTGAGAAACAAAACTCACCAGGCCAGGTTCCTGATGTCAGTTTGCAGGAGGCACTTGGCACTGTCAAACCAGACACAGTTGCCTGTGGGGGCACCTTGCATCTGGGAGATATCCTGAAGCATGCGGAATTTCAGCAGGCAGCCGGCCACTCCGGGCCACCGGGCCCTGGACACGAACGATGCCCTTTCCCCTGAGAAACAAAACTCACCAGGCCAGGTTCCTGATGTCAGTTTGCAGGAGGCACTTGGCACTCTCAAACCAGACACAGTTGCCTGTGGGGGCACCTTGCATCTGGGAGATATCCTGAAGCATGCGGAATTTCAGCAGGCAGCCGGCCACTCCGGGCCACCGGGCCCTGGACACGAACCATGCCCTTTCCCCTGAGAAACAAAACTCACCAGGCCAGGTTCCTGATGTCAGTTTGCAGGAGGCACTTGGCACTGTCAAACCAGACACAGTTGCCTGTGGGGGCACCTTGCATCTGGGAGATATCCTGAACCATGCGGAATTTCAGCAGGCAGCCGGCCACTCCGGGCCACCTGGCCCTGGACACGAACCATGCCCTTTCCCCTGAGAAACAAAACTCACCAGGCCAGGTTCCTGATGTCAGTTTGCAGGAGGCACTTGGCACTGTCAAACCAGACACAGTTGCCTGTGGGGGCACCTTGCATCTGGGAGATATCCTGAAGCATGCGGAATTTCAGCAGGCAGCCGGCCACTCCGGGCCACCGGGCCCTGGACACGAACGATGCCCTTTCCCCTGAGAAACAAAACTCACCAGGCCAGGTTCCTGATGTCAGTTTGCAGGAGGCACTTGGCACTGTCAAACCAGACACAGTTGCCTGTGGGGGCACCTTGCATCTGGGAGATATCCTGAAGCATGCGGAATTTCAGCAGGCAGCCGGCCACTCCGGGCCACCGGGCCCTGGACACGAACGATGCCCTTTCCCCTGAGAAACAAAACTCACCAGGCCAGGTTCCTGATGTCAGTTTGCAGGAGGCACTTGGCACTCTCAAACCAGACACAGTTGCCTGTGGGGGCACCTTGCATCTGGGAGATATCCTGAACCATGCGGAATTTCAGCTGGCAGCCGGCCACTCCGGGCCACCGGGCCCTGGACACGAACCATGCCCTTTCCCCTGAGAAACAAAACTCACCAGGCCAGGTTCCTGATGTCAGTTTGCAGGAGGCACTTGGCACTCTCAAACCAGACACAGTTGCCTGTGGGGGCACCTTGCATCTGAGAGATATCCTGAACCATGCGGAATTTCAGCAGGCAGCCGGCCTCTCCGGGCCACCTGGCCCTGGACACGAACCATGCCCTTTCCCCTGAGAAACAAAACTCACCAGGCCAGGTTCCTGATGTCAGTTTGCAGGAGGCACTTGGCACTCTCAAACCAGACACAGTTGCCTGTGGGGGCACCTTGCATCTGGGAGATATCCTGAAGCATGCGGAATTTCAGCAGGCAGCCGGCCACTCCGGGCCACCGGGCCCTGGACACGAACGATGTCCTTTCCCCTGAGAAACAAAACTCACCAGGCCAGGTTCCTGATGTCAGTTTGCAGGAGGCACTTGGCACTGCCAAACCAGACACAGTTGCCTGTGGGGGCACCTTGCATCTGGGAGATATCCTGAAGCATGCGGAATTTCAGCAGGCAGCCGGCCACTCCGGGCCACCGGGCCCTGGACACGAACTATGCCCTTTCCCCTGAGAAACAAAACTCACCAGGCCAGGTTCCTGATGTCAGTTTGCAGGAGGCACTTGGCACTCTCAAACCAGACACAGTTGCCTGTGGGGGCACCTTGCATCTGGGAGATATCCTGAACCATGCGGAATTTCAGCAGGCAGCCGGCCACTCCGGGCCACCTGGCCCTGGACACGAATCATGCCCTTTCCCCTGAGAAACAAAACTCACCAGGCCAGGTTCCTGATGTCAGTTTGCAGGAGGCACTTGGCACTGTCAAACCAGACACAGTTGCCTGTGGGGGCACCTTGCATCTGGGAGATATCCTGAAGCATGCGGAATTTCAGCAGGCAGCCGGCCACTCCGGGCCACCGGGCCCTGGACACGAACGATGCCCTTTCCCCTGAGAAACAAAACTCACCAGGCCAGGTTCCTGATGTCAGTTTGCAGGAGGCACTTGGCACTGTCAAACCAGACACAGTTGCCTGTGGGGGCACCTTGCATCTGGGAGATATCCTGAACCATGCGGAATTTCAGCAGGCAGCCGGCCACTCCGGGCCACCGGGCCCTGGACACGAACTATGCCCTTTCCCCTGAGAAACAAAACTCACCAGGCCAGGTTCCTGATGTCAGTTTGCAGGAGGCACTTGGCACTCTCAAACCAGACACAGTTGCCTGTGGGGGCACCTTGCATCTGGGAGATATCCTGAACCATGCGGAATTTCAGCAGGCAGCCGGCCACTCCGGGCCACCTGGCCCTGGACACGAACCATGCCCTTTCCCCTGAGAAACAAAACTCACCAGGCCAGGTTCCTGATGTCAGTTTGCAGGAGGCACTTGGCACTCTCAAACCAGACACAGTTGCCTGTGGGGGCACCTTGCATCTGGGAGATATCCTGAACCATGCGGAATTTCAGCAGGCAGCCGGCCACTCCGGGCCACCGGGCCCTGGACACGAACGATGCCCTTTCCCCTGAGAAACAAAACTCACCAGGCCAGGTTCCTGATGTCAGTTTGCAGGAGGCACTTGGCACTCTCAAACCAGACACAGTTGCCTGTGGGGGCACCTTGCATCTGGGAGATATCCTGAACCATGCGGAATTTCAGCAGGCAGCCGGCCACTCCGGGCCACCGGGCCCTGGACACGAACAATGCCCTTTCCCCTGAGAAACAAAACTCACCAGGCCAGGTTCCTGATGTCAGTTTGCAGGAGGCACTTGGCACTGTCAAACCAGACACAGTTGCCTGTGGGGGCACCTTGCATCTGGGAGATATCCTGAAGCATGCGGAATTTCAGCAGGCAGCCGGCCACTCCGGGCCACCGGGCCCTGGACACGAACCATGCCCTTTCCCCTGAGAAACAAAACTCACCAGGCCAGGTTCCTGATGTCAGTTTGCAGGAGGCACTTGGCACTCTCAAACCAGACACAGTTGCCTGTGGGGGCACCTTGCATCTGGGAGATATCCTGAAGCATGCGGAATTTCAGCAGGCAGCCGGCCACTCCGGGCCACCGGGCCCTGGACACGAACGATGCCCTTTCCCCTGAGAAGCAAAACTCACCAGGCCAGGTTCCTGATGTCAGTTTGCAGGAGGCACTTGGCACTGTCAAACCAGACACAGTTGCCTGTGGGGGCACCTTGCATCTGGGAGATATCCTGAAGCATGCGGAATTTCAGCAGGCAGCCGGCCACTCCGGGCCACCGGGCCCTGGACACGAACGATGCCCTTTCCCCTGAGAAACAAAACTCACCAGGCCAGGTTCCTGATGTCAGTTTGCAGGAGGCACTTGGCACTCTCAAACCAGACACAGTTGCCTGTGGGGGCACCTTGCATCTGGGAGATATCCTGAAGCATGCGGAATTTCAGCAGGCAGCCGGCCACTCCGGGCCACCGGGCCCTGGACACGAACTATGCCCTTTCCCCTGAGAAACAAAACTCACCAGGCCAGGTTCCTGATGTCAGTTTGCAGGAGGCACTTGGCACTCTCAAACCAGACACAGTTGCCTGTGGGGGCACCTTGCATCTGGGAGATATCCTGAAGCATGCGGAATTTCAGCAGGCAGCCGGCCACTCCGGGCCACCTGGCCCTAGCCACGAACCATGCCCTTTCCCCTGAGAAACAAAACTCACCAGGCCAGGTTCCTGATGTCAGTTTGCAGGAGGCACTTGGCACTCTCAAACCAGACACAGTTGCCTGTGGGGGCACCTTGCATCTGGGAGATATCCTGAACCATGCGGAATTTCAGCAGGCAGCCGGCCACTCCGGGCCACCGGGCCCTGGACACGAACCATGCCCTTTCCCCTGAGAAACAAAAGTCACCAGGCCAGGTTCCTGATGTCAGTTTGCAGGAGGCACTTGGCACTGTCAAACCAGACACAGTTGCCTGTGGGGGCACCTTGCATCTGGGAGATATCCTGAAGCATGCGGAATTTCAGCAGGCAGCCGGCCACTCCGGGCCACCGGGCCCTGGACACGAACGATGCCCTTTCCCCTGAGAAACAAAACTCACCAGGCCAGGTTCCTGATGTCAGTTTGCAGGAGGCACTTGGCACTCTCAAACCAGACACAGTTGCCTGTGGGGGCACCTTGCATCTGGGAGATATCCTGAACCATGCGGAATTTCAGCTGGCAGCCGGCCACTCCGGGCCACCGGGCCCTGGACACGAACCATGCCCTTTCCCCTGAGAAACAAAACTCACCAGGCCAGGTTCCTGATGTCAGTTTGCAGGAGGCACTTGGCACTCTCAAACCAGACACAGTTGCCTGTGGGGGCACCTTGCATCTGAGAGATATCCTGAACCATGCGGAATTTCAGCAGGCAGCCGGCCTCTCCGGGCCACCTGGCCCTGGACACGAACCATGCCCTTTCCCCTGAGAAACAAAACTCACCAGGCCAGGTTCCTGATGTCAGTTTGCAGGAGGCACTTGGCACTCTCAAACCAGACACAGTTGCCTGTGGGGGCACCTTGCATCTGGGAGATATCCTGAAGCATGCGGAATTTCAGCAGGCAGCCGGCCACTCCGGGCCACCGGGCCCTGGACACGAACGATGTCCTTTCCCCTGAGAAACAAAACTCACCAGGCCAGGTTCCTGATGTCAGTTTGCAGGAGGCACTTGGCACTGCCAAACCAGACACAGTTGCCTGTGGGGGCACCTTGCATCTGGGAGATATCCTGAAGCATGCGGAATTTCAGCAGGCAGCCGGCCACTCCGGGCCACCGGGCCCTGGACACGAACTATGCCCTTTCCCCTGAGAAACAAAACTCACCAGGCCAGGTTCCTGATGTCAGTTTGCAGGAGGCACTTGGCACTCTCAAACCAGACACAGTTGCCTGTGGGGGCACCTTGCATCTGGGAGATATCCTGAACCATGCGGAATTTCAGCAGGCAGCCGGCCACTCCGGGCCACCTGGCCCTGGACACGAATCATGCCCTTTCCCCTGAGAAACAAAAGTCACCAGGCCAGGTTCCTGATGTCAGTTTGCAGGAGGCACTTGGCACTGTCAAACCAGACACAGTTGCCTGTGGGGGCACCTTGCATCTGGGAGATATCCTGAAGCATGCGGAATTTCAGCAGGCAGCCGGCCACTCCGGGCCACCGGGCCCTGGACACGAACGATGCCCTTTCCCCTGAGAAACAAAACTCACCAGGCCAGGTTCCTGATGTCAGTTTGCAGGAGGCACTTGGCACTGTCAAACCAGACACAGTTGCCTGTGGGGGCACCTTGCATCTGGGAGATATCCTGAACCATGCGGAATTTCAGCAGGCAGCCGGCCACTCCGGGCCACCGGGCCCTGGACACGAACTATGCCCTTTCCCCTGAGAAACAAAACTCACCAGGCCAGGTTCCTGATGTCAGTTTGCAGGAGGCACTTGGCACTCTCAAACCAGACACAGTTGCCTGTGGGGGCACCTTGCATCTGGGAGATATCCTGAACCATGCGGAATTTCAGCAGGCAGCCGGCCACTCCGGGCCACCTGGCCCTGGACACGAACCATGCCCTTTCCCCTGAGAAACAAAACTCACCAGGCCAGGTTCCTGATGTCAGTTTGCAGGAGGCACTTGGCACTCTCAAACCAGACACAGTTGCCTGTGGGGGCACCTTGCATCTGGGAGATATCCTGAACCATGCGGAATTTCAGCAGGCAGCCGGCCACTCCGGGCCACCGGGCCCTGGACACGAACGATGCCCTTTCCCCTGAGAAACAAAACTCACCAGGCCAGGTTCCTGATGTCAGTTTGCAGGAGGCACTTGGCACTCTCAAACCAGACACAGTTGCCTGTGGGGGCACCTTGCATCTGGGAGATATCCTGAACCATGCGGAATTTCAGCAGGCAGCCGGCCACTCCGGGCCACCGGGCCCTGGACACGAACAATGCCCTTTCCCCTGAGAAACAAAACTCACCAGGCCAGGTTCCTGATGTCAGTTTGCAGGAGGCACTTGGCACTGTCAAACCAGACACAGTTGCCTGTGGGGGCACCTTGCATCTGGGAGATATCCTGAAGCATGCGGAATTTCAGCAGGCAGCCGGCCACTCCGGGCCACCGGGCCCTGGACACGAACCATGCCCTTTCCCCTGAGAAACAAAACTCACCAGGCCAGGTTCCTGATGTCAGTTTGCAGGAGGCACTTGGCACTCTCAAACCAGACACAGTTGCCTGTGGGGGCACCTTGCATCTGGGAGATATCCTGAAGCATGCGGAATTTCAGCAGGCAGCCGGCCACTCCGGGCCACCGGGCCCTGGACACGAACGATGCCCTTTCCCCTGAGAAGCAAAACTCACCAGGCCAGGTTCCTGATGTCAGTTTGCAGGAGGCACTTGGCACTGTCAAACCAGACACAGTTGCCTGTGGGGGCACCTTGCATCTGGGAGATATCCTGAAGCATGCGGAATTTCAGCAGGCAGCCGGCCACTCCGGGCCACCGGGCCCTGGACACGAACGATGCCCTTTCCCCTGAGAAACAAAACTCACCAGGCCAGGTTCCTGATGTCAGTTTGCAGGAGGCACTTGGCACTCTCAAACCAGACACAGTTGCCTGTGGGGGCACCTTGCATCTGGGAGATATCCTGAAGCATGCGGAATTTCAGCAGGCAGCCGGCCACTCCGGGCCACCGGGCCCTGGACACGAACTATGCCCTTTCCCCTGAGAAACAAAACTCACCAGGCCAGGTTCCTGATGTCAGTTTGCAGGAGGCACTTGGCACTCTCAAACCAGACACAGTTGCCTGTGGGGGCACCTTGCATCTGGGAGATATCCTGAAGCATGCGGAATTTCAGCAGGCAGCCGGCCACTCCGGGCCACCTGGCCCTAGCCACGAACCATGCCCTTTCCCCTGAGAAACAAAACTCACCAGGCCAGGTTCCTGATGTCAGTTTGCAGGAGGCACTTGGCACTCTCAAACCAGACACAGTTGCCTGTGGGGGCACCTTGCATCTGGGAGATATCCTGAACCATGCGGAATTTCAGCAGGCAGCCGGCCACTCCGGGCCACCGGGCCCTGGACACGAACCATGCCCTTTCCCCTGAGAAACAAAAGTCACCAGGCCAGGTTCCTGATGTCAGTTTGCAGGAGGCACTTGGCACTGTCAAACCAGACACAGTTGCCTGTGGGGGCACCTTGCATCTGGGAGATATCCTGAAGCATGCGGAATTTCAGCAGGCAGCCGGCCACTCCGGGCCACCGGGCCCTGGACACGAACGATGGCCTTTCCCCTGAGAAACAAAACTCACCAGGCCAGGTTCCTGATGTCAGTTTGCAGGAGGCACTTGGCACTGTCAAACCAGACACAGTTGCCTGTGGGGGCACCTTGCATCTGGGAGATATCCTGAACCATGCGGAATTTCAGCAGGCAGCCGGCCACTCTGGGCCACCGGGCCCTGGACACGAACCATGCCCTTTCCCCTGAGAAACAAAACTCACCAGGCCAGGTTCCTGATGTCAGTTTGCAGGAGGCACTTGGCACTCTCAAACCAGACACAGTTGCCTGTGGGGGCACCTTGCATCTGGGAGATATCCTGAAGCATGCGGAATTTCAGCAGGCAGCCGGCCACTCCGGGCCACCGGGCCCTGGACACGAACGATGCCCTTTCCCCTGAGAAACAAAACTCACCAGGCCAGGTTCCTGATGTCAGTTTGCAGGAGGCACTTGGCACTCTCAAACCAGACACAGTTGCCTGTGGGGGCACCTTGCATCTGGGAGATATCCTGAAGCATGCGGAATTTCAGCAGGCAGCCGGCCACTCCGGGCCACCGGGCCCTGGACACGAACGATGCCCTTTCCCCTGAGAAACAAAACTCACCAGGCCAGGTTCCTGATGTCAGTTTGCAGGAGGCACTTGGCACTCTCAAACCAGACACAGTTGCCTGTGGGGGCACCTTGCATCTGGGAGATATCCTGAAGCATGCGGAATTTCAGCAGGCAGCCGGCCACTCCGGGCCACCGGGCCCTGGACACGAACGATGCCCTTTCCCCTGAGAAACAAAACTCACCAGGCCAGGTTCCTGATGTCAGTTTGCAGGAGGCACTTGGCACTCTCAAACCAGACACAGTTGCCTGTGGGGGCACCTTGCATCTGGGAGATATCCTGAACCATGCGGAATTTCAGCAGGCAGCCGGCCACTCCGGGCCACCGGGCCCTGGACACGAACCATGCCCTTTCCCCTGAGAAACAAAAGTCACCAGGCCAGGTTCCTGATGTCAGTTTGCAGGAGGCACTTGGCACTGTCAAACCAGACACAGTTGCCTGTGGGGGCACCTTGCATCTGGGAGATATCCTGAACCATGCGGAATTTCAGCAGGCAGCCGGCCACTCCGGGCCACCGGGCCCTGGACACGAACCATGCCCTTTCCCCTGAGAAACAAAACTCACCAGGCCAGGTTCCTGATGTCAGTTTGCAGGAGGCACTTGGCACTGTCAAACCAGACACAGTTGCCTGTGGGGGCACCTTGCATCTGGGAGATATCCTGAACCATGCGGAATTTCAGCAGGCAGCCGGCCACTCCGGGCCACCGGGCCCTGGACACGAACCATGCCCTTTCCCCTGAGAAACAAAACTCACCAGGCCAGGTTCCTGATGTCAGTTTGCAGGAGGCACTTGGCACTCTCAAACCAGACACAGTTGCCTGTGGGGGCACCTTGCATCTGGGAGATATCCTGAACCATGCGGAATTTCAGCAGGCAGCCGGCCACTCCGGGCCACCGGGCCCTGGACACGAACGATGCCCTTTCCCCTGAGAAACAAAACTCACCAGGCCAGGTTCCTGATGTCAGTTTGCAGGAGGCACTTGGCACTCTCAAACCAGACACAGTTGCCTGTGGGGGCACCTTGCATCTGGGAGATATCCTGAAGCATGCGGAATTTCAGCAGGCAGCCGGCCACTCCGGGCCACCTGGCCCTAGCCACGAACCATGCCCTTTCCCCTGAGAAACAAAACTCACCAGGCCAGGTTCCTGATGTCAGTTTGCAGGAGGCACTTGGCACTCTCAAACCAGACACAGTTGCCTGTGGGGGCACCTTGCATCTGGGAGATATCCTGAACCATGCGGAATTTCAGCAGGCAGCCGGCCACTCCGGGCCACCGGGCCCTGGACACGAACCATGCCCTTTCCCCTGAGAAACAAAAGTCACCAGGCCAGGTTCCTGATGTCAGTTTGCAGGAGGCACTTGGCACTGTCAAACCAGACACAGTTGCCTGTGGGGGCACCTTGCATCTGGGAGATATCCTGAAGCATGCGGAATTTCAGCAGGCAGCCGGCCACTCCGGGCCACCGGGCCCTGGACACGAACGATGCCCTTTCCCCTGAGAAACAAAACTCACCAGGCCAGGTTCCTGATGTCAGTTTGCAGGAGGCACTTGGCACTCTCAAACCAGACACAGTTGCCTGTGGGGGCACCTTGCATCTGGGAGATATCCTGAAGCATGCGGAATTTCAGCAGGCAGCCGGCCACTCCGGGCCACCGGGCCCTGGACACGAACCATGCCCTTTCCCCTGAGAAACAAAACTCACCAGGCCAGGTTCCTGATGTCAGTTTGCAGGAGGCACTTGGCACTCTCAAACCAGACACAGTTGCCTGTGGGGGCACCTTGCATCTGGGAGATATCCTGAACCATGCGGAATTTCAGCAGGCAGCCGGCCACTCCGGGCCACCGGGCCCTGGACACGAACTATGCCCTTTCCCCTGAGAAACAAAACTCACCAGGCCAGGTTCCTGATGTCAGTTTGCAGGAGGCACTTGGCACTGTCAAACCAGACACAGTTGCCTGTGGGGGCACCTTGCATCTGGGAGATATCCTGAACCATGCGGAATTTCAGCAGGCAGCCGGCCACTCCGGGCCACCTGGCCCTGGACACGAACCATGCCCTTTCCCCTGAGAAACAAAACTCACCAGGCCAGGTTCCTGATGTCAGTTTGCAGGAGGCACTTGGCACTCTCAAACCAGACACAGTTGCCTGTGGGGGCACCTTGCATCTGGGAGATATCCTGAAGCATGCGGAATTTCAGCAGGCAGCCGGCCACTCCGGGCCACCGGGCCCTGGACACGAACGATGCCCTTTCCCCTGAGAAACAAAACTCACCAGGCCAGGTTCCTGATGTCAGTTTGCAGGAGGCACTTGGCACTGTCAAACCAGACACAGTTGCCTGTGGGGGCACCTTGCATCTGGGAGATATCCTGAACCATGCGGAATTTCAGCAGGCAGCCGGCCACTCCGGGCCACCGGGCCCTGGACACGAACAATGCCCTTTCCCCTGAGAAACAAAACTCACCAGGCCAGGTTCCTGATGTCAGTTTGCAGGAGGCACTTGGCACTCTCAAACCAGACACAGTTGCCTGTGGGGGCACCTTGCATCTGGGAGATATCCTGAACCATGCGGAATTTCAGCAGGCAGCCGGCCACTCCGGGCCACCGGGCCCTGGACACGAACCATGCCCTTTCCCCTGAGAAACAAAACTCACCAGGCCAGGTTCCTGATGTCAGTTTGCAGGAGGCACTTGGCACTGTCAAACCAGACACAGTTGCCTGTGGGGGCACCTTGCATCTGGGAGATATCCTGAAGCATGCGGAATTTCAGCAGGCAGCCGGCCACTCCGGGCCACCGGGCCCTGGACACGAACGATGCCCTTTCCCCTGAGAAACAAAACTCACCAGGCCAGGTTCCTGATGTCAGTTTGCAGGAGGCACTTGGCACTGTCAAACCAGACACAGTTGCCTGTGGGGGCACCTTGCATCTGGGAGATATCCTGAAGCATGCGGAATTTCAGCAGGCAGCCGGCCACTCCGGGCCACCGGGCCCTGGACACGAACGATGCCCTTTCCCCTGAGAAACAAAACTCACCAGGCCAGGTTCCTGATGTCAGTTTGCAGGAGGCACTTGGCACTCTCAAACCAGACACAGTTGCCTGTGGGGGCACCTTGCATCTGGGAGATATCCTGAAGCATGCGGAATTTCAGCAGGCAGCCGGCCACTCCGGGCCACCGGGCCCTGGACACGAACTATGCCCTTTCCCCTGAGAAACAAAACTCACCAGGCCAGGTTCCTGATGTCAGTTTGCAGGAGGCACTTGGCACTCTCAAACCAGACACAGTTGCCTGTGGGGGCACCTTGCATCTGGGAGATATCCTGAACCATGCGGAATTTCAGCAGGCAGCCGGCCACTCCGGGCCACCGGGCCCTGGACACGAACGATGCCCTTTCCCCTGAGAAACAAAACTCACCAGGCCAGGTTCCTGATGTCAGTTTGCAGGAGGCACTTGGCACTCTCAAACCAGACACAGTTGCCTGTGGGGGCACCTTGCATCTGGGAGATATCCTGAACCATGCGGAATTTCAGCAGGCAGCCGGCCACTCCGGGCCACCGGGCCCTGGACACGAACCATGCCCTTTCCCCTGAGAAACAAAACTCACCAGGCCAGGTTCCTGATGTCAGTTTGCAGGAGGCACTTGGCACTCTCAAACCAGACACAGTTGCCTGTGGGGGCACCTTGCATCTGGGAGATATCCTGAACCATGCGGAATTTCAGCAGGCAGCCGGCCACTCCGGGCCACCGGGCCCTGGACACGAACCATGCCCTTTCCCCTGAGAAACAAAACTCACCAGGCCAGGTTCCTGATGTCAGTTTGCAGGAGGCACTTGGCACTCTCAAACCAGACACAGTTGCCTGTGGGGGCACCTTGCATCTGGGAGATATCCTGAAGCATGCGGAATTTCAGCAGGCAGCCGGCCACTCCGGGCCACCGGGCCCTGGACACGAACGATGCCCTTTCCCCTGAGAAGCAAAACTCACCAGGCCAGGTTCCTGATGTCAGTTTGCAGGAGGCACTTGGCACTGTCAAACCAGACACAGTTGCCTGTGGGGGCACCTTGCATCTGGGAGATATCCTGAACCATGCGGAATTTCAGCAGGCAGCCGGCCACTCCGGGCCACCGGGCCCTGGACACGAACGATGCCCTTTCCCCTGAGAAACAAAACTCACCAGGCCAGGTTCCTGATGTCAGTTTGCAGGAGGCACTTGGCACTCTCAAACCAGACACAGTTGCCTGTGGGGGCACCTTGCATCTGGGAGATATCCTGAACCATGCGGAATTTCAGCAGGCAGCCGGCCACTCCGGGCCACCGGGCCCTGGACACGAACGATGCCCTTTCCCCTGAGAAACAAAACTCACCAGGCCAGGTTCCTGATGTCAGTTTGCAGGAGGCACTTGGCACTCTCAAACCAGACACAGTTGCCTGTGGGGGCACCTTGCATCTGGGAGATATCCTGAAGCATGCGGAATTTCAGCAGGCAGCCGGCCACTCCGGGCCACCTGGCCCTAGCCACGAACCATGCCCTTTCCCCTGAGAAACAAAACTCACCAGGCCAGGTTCCTGATGTCAGTTTGCAGGAGGCACTTGGCACTCTCAAACCAGACACAGTTGCCTGTGGGGGCACCTTGCATCTGGGAGATATCCTGAAGCATGCGGAATTTCAGCAGGCAGCCGGCCACTCCGGGCCACCGGGCCCTGGACACGAACGATGCCCTTTCCCCTGAGAAACAAAACTCACCAGGCCAGGTTCCTGATGTCAGTTTGCAGGAGGCACTTGGCACTCTCAAACCAGACACAGTTGCCTGTGGGGGCACCTTGCATCTGGGAGATATCCTGAAGCATGCGGAATTTCAGCAGGCAGCCGGCCACTCCGGGCCACCTGGCCCTAGCCACGAACCATGCCCTTTCCCCTGAGAAACAAAACTCACCAGGCCAGGTTCCTGATGTCAGTTTGCAGGAGGCACTTGGCACTCTCAAACCAGACACAGTTGCCTGTGGGGGCACCTTGCATCTGGGAGATATCCTGAAGCATGCGGAATTTCAGCAGGCAGCCGGCCACTCCGGGCCACCGGGCCCTGGACACGAACCATGCCCTTTCCCCTGAGAAACAAAACTCACCAGGCCAGGTTCCTGATGTCAGTTTGCAGGAGGCACTTGGCACTGTCAAACCAGACACAGTTGCCTGTGGGGGCACCTAGCATCTGGGAGATATCCTGAACCATGCGGAATTTCAGCAGGCAGCCGGCCACTCCGGGCCACCGGGCCCTGGACACGAACCATGCCCTTTCCCCTGAGAAACAAAACTCACCAGGCCAGGTTCCTGATGTCAGTTTGCAGGAGGCACTTGGCACTCTCAAACCAGACACAGTTGCCTGTGGGGGCACCTTGCATCTGGGAGATATCCTGAACCATGCGGAATTTCAGCAGGCAGCCGGCCACTCCGGGCCACCGGGCCCTGGACACGAACCATGCCCTTTCCCCTGAGAAACAAAACTCACCAGGCCAGGTTCCTGATGTCAGTTTGCAGGAGGCACTTGGCACTCTCAAACCAGACACAGTTGCCTGTGGGGGCACCTTGCATCTGGGAGATATCCTGAAGCATGCGGAATTTCAGCAGGCAGCCGGCCACTCCGGGCCACCGGGCCCTGGACACGAACCATGCCCTTTCCCCTGAGAAACAAAACTCACCAGGCCAGGTTCCTGATGTCAGTTTGCAGGAGGCACTTGGCACTCTCAAACCAGACACAGTTGCCTGTGGGGGCACCTTGCATCTGGGAGATATCCTGAAGCATGCGGAATTTCAGCAGGCAGCCGGCCACTCCGGGCCACCGGGCCCTGGACACGAACGATGCCCTTTCCCCTGAGAAACAAAACTCACCAGGCCAGGTTCCTGATGTCAGTTTGCAGGAGGCACTTGGCACTCTCAAACCAGACACAGTTGCCTGTGGGGGCACCTTGCATCTGGGAGATATCCTGAAGCATGCGGAATTTCAGCAGGCAGCCGGCCACTCCGGGCCACCGGGCCCTGGACACGAACCATGCCCTTTCCCCTGAGAAACAAAACTCACCAGGCCAGGTTCCTGATGTCAGTTTGCAGGAGGCACTTGGCACTCTCAAACCAGACACAGTTGCCTGTGGGGGCACCTTGCATCTGGGAGATATCCTGAACCATGCGGAATTTCAGCAGGCAGCCGGCCACTCCGGGCCACCGGGCCCTGGACACGAACCATGCCCTTTCCCCTGAGAAACAAAACTCACCAGGCCAGGTTCCTGATGTCAGTTTGCAGGAGGCACTTGGCACTGTCAAACCAGACACAGTTGCCTGTGGGGGCACCTTGCATCTGGGAGATATCCTGAACCATGCGGAATTTCAGCAGGCAGCCGGCCACTCCGGGCCACCGGGCCCTGGACACGAACCATGCCCTTTCCCCTGAGAAACAAAACTCACCAGGCCAGGTTCCTGATGTCAGTTTGCAGGAGGCACTTGGCACTCTCAAACCAGACACAGTTGCCTGTGGGGGCACCTTGCATCTGGGAGATATCCTGAAGCATGCGGAATTTCAGCAGGCAGCCGGCCACTCCGGGCCACCGGGCCCTGGACACGAACGATGCCCTTTCCCCTGAGAAGCAAAACTCACCAGGCCAGGTTCCTGATGTCAGTTTGCAGGAGGCACTTGGCACTCTCAAACCAGACACAGTTGCCTGTGGGGGCACCTTGCATCTGGGAGATATCCTGAACCATGCGGAATTTCAGCAGGCAGCCGGCCACTCCGGGCCACCGGGCCCTGGACACGAACGATGCCCTTTCCCCTGAGAAACAAAACTCACCAGGCCAGGTTCCTGATGTCAGTTTGCAGGAGGCACTTGGCACTCTCAAACCAGACACAGTTGCCTGTGGGGGCACCTTGCATCTGGGAGATATCCTGAACCATGCGGAATTTCAGCAGGCAGCCGGCCACTCCGGGCCACCGGGCCCTGGACACGAACGATGCCCTTTCCCCTGAGAAACAAAACTCACCAGGCCAGGTTCCTGATGTCAGTTTGCAGGAGGCACTTGGCACTCTCAAACCAGACACAGTTGCCTGTGGGGGCACCTTGCATCTGGGAGATATCCTGAAGCATGCGGAATTTCAGCAGGCAGCCGGCCACTCCGGGCCACCGGGCCCTAGCCACGAACCATGCCCTTTCCCCTGAGAAACAAAACTCACCAGGCCAGGTTCCTGATGTCAGTTTGCAGGAGGCACTTGGCACTCTCAAACCAGACACAGTTGCCTGTGGGGGCACCTTGCATCTGGGAGATATCCTGAACCATGCGGAATTTCAGCAGGCAGCCGGCCACTCCGGGCCACCGGGCCCTGGACACGAACCATGCCCTTTCCCCTGAGAAACAAAAGTCACCAGGCCAGGTTCCTGATGTCAGTTTGCAGGAGGCACTTGGCACTGTCAAACCAGACACAGTTGCCTGTGGGGGCACCTTGCATCTGGGAGATATCCTGAAGCATGCGGAATTTCAGCAGGCAGCCGGCCACTCCGGGCCACCGGGCCCTGGACACGAACGATGCCCTTTCCCCTGAGAAACAAAACTCACCAGGCCAGGTTCCTGATGTCAGTTTGCAGGAGGCACTTGGCACTCTCAAACCAGACACAGTTGCCTGTGGGGGCACCTTGCATCTGGGAGATATCCTGAAGCATGCGGAATTTCAGCAGGCAGCCGGCCACTCCGGGCCACCTGGCCCTAGCCACGAACCATGCCCTTTCCCCTGAGAAACAAAACTCACCAGGCCAGGTTCCTGATGTCAGTTTGCAGGAGGCACTTGGCACTCTCAAACCAGACACAGTTGCCTGTGGGGGCACCTTGCATCTGGGAGATATCCTGAAGCATGCGGAATTTCAGCAGGCAGCCGGCCACTCCGGGCCACCGGGCCCTGGACACGAACCATGCCCTTTCCCCTGAGAAACAAAACTCACCAGGCCAGGTTCCTGATGTCAGTTTGCAGGAGGCACTTGGCACTGTCAAACCAGACACAGTTGCCTGTGGGGGCACCTTGCATCTGGGAGATATCCTGAACCATGCGGAATTTCAGCAGGCAGCCGGCCACTCCGGGCCACCGGGCCCTGGACACGAACCATGCCCTTTCCCCTGAGAAACAAAACTCACCAGGCCAGGTTCCTGATGTCAGTTTGCAGGAGGCACTTGGCACTCTCAAACCAGACACAGTTGCCTGTGGGGGCACCTTGCATCTGGGAGATATCCTGAACCATGCGGAATTTCAGCAGGCAGCCGGCCACTCCGGGCCACCGGGCCCTGGACACGAACCATGCCCTTTCCCCTGAGAAACAAAACTCACCAGGCCAGGTTCCTGATGTCAGTTTGCAGGAGGCACTTGGCACTCTCAAACCAGACACAGTTGCCTGTGGGGGCACCTTGCATCTGGGAGATATCCTGAACCATGCGGAATTTCAGCAGGCAGCCGGCCACTCCGGGCCACCGGGCCCTGGACACGAACGATGCCCTTTCCCCTGAGAAACAAAACTCACCAGGCCAGGTTCCTGATGTCAGTTTGCAGGAGGCACTTGGCACTGTCAAACCAGACACAGTTGCCTGTGGGGGCACCTTGCATCTGGGAGATATCCTGAACCATGCGGAATTTCAGCAGGCAGCCGGCCACTCCGGGCCACCGGGCCCTGGACACGAACAATGCCCTTTCCCCTGAGAAACAAAACTCACCAGGCCAGGTTCCTGATGTCAGTTTGCAGGAGGCACTTGGCACTGTCAAACCAGACACAGTTGCCTGTGGGGGCACCTTGCATCTGGGAGATATCCTGAACCATGCGGAATTTCAGCAGGCAGCCGGCCACTCCGGGCCACCGGGCCCTGGACACGAACCATGCCCTTTCCCCTGAGAAACAAAAGTCACCAGGCCAGGTTCCTGATGTCAGTTTGCAGGAGGCACTTGGCACTGTCAAACCAGACACAGTTGCCTGTGGGGGCACCTTGCATCTGGGAGATATCCTGAAGCATGCGGAATTTCAGCAGGCAGCCGGCCACTCCGGGCCACCGGGCCCTGGACACGAACGATGCCCTTTCCCCTGAGAAACAAAACTCACCAGGCCAGGTTCCTGATGTCAGTTTGCAGGAGGCACTTGGCACTGTCAAACCAGACACAGTTGCCTGTGGGGGCACCTTGCATCTGGGAGATATCCTGAAGCATGCGGAATTTCAGCAGGCAGCCGGCCACTCCGGGCCACCGGGCCCTGGACACGAACGATGCCCTTTCCCCTGAGAAACAAAACTCACCAGGCCAGGTTCCTGATGTCAGTTTGCAGGAGGCACTTGGCACTCTCAAACCAGACACAGTTGCCTGTGGGGGCACCTTGCATCTGGGAGATATCCTGAAGCATGCGGAATTTCAGCAGGCAGCCGGCCACTCCGGGCCACCGGGCCCTGGACACGAACTATGCCCTTTCCCCTGAGAAACAAAACTCACCAGGCCAGGTTCCTGATGTCAGTTTGCAGGAGGCACTTGGCACTCTCAAACCAGACACAGTTGCCTGTGGGGGCACCTTGCATCTGGGAGATATCCTGAAGCATGCGGAATTTCAGCAGGCAGCCGGCCACTCCGGGCCACCTGGCCCTAGCCACGAACCATGCCCTTTCCCCTGAGAAACAAAACTCACCAGGCCAGGTTCCTGATGTCAGTTTGCAGGAGGCACTTGGCACTCTCAAACCAGACACAGTTGCCTGTGGGGGCACCTTGCATCTGGGAGATATCCTGAACCATGCGGAATTTCAGCAGGCAGCCGGCCACTCCGGGCCACCGGGCCCTGGACACGAACCATGCCCTTTCCCCTGAGAAACAAAAGTCACCAGGCCAGGTTCCTGATGTCAGTTTGCAGGAGGCACTTGGCACTGTCAAACCAGACACAGTTGCCTGTGGGGGCACCTTGCATCTGGGAGATATCCTGAAGCATGCGGAATTTCAGCAGGCAGCCGGCCACTCCGGGCCACCGGGCCCTGGACACGAACGATGCCCTTTCCCCTGAGAAACAAAACTCACCAGGCCCGGTTCCTGATGTCAGTTTGCAGGAGGCACTTGGCACTCTCAAACCAGACACAGTTGCCTGTGGGGGCACCTTGCATCTGGGAGATATCCTGAACCATGCGGAATTTCAGCAGGCAGCCGGCCACTCCGGGCCACCGGGCCCTGGACACGAACCATGCCCTTTCCCCTGAGAAACAAAACTCACCAGGCCAGGTTCCTGATGTCAGTTTGCAGGAGGCACTTGGCACTCTCAAACCAGACACAGTTGCCTGTGGGGGCACCTTGCATCTGGGAGATATCCTGAACCATGCGGAATTTCAGCAGGCAGCCGGCCACTCCGGGCCACCGGGCCCTGGACACGAACTATGCCCTTTCCCCTGAGAAACAAAACTCACCAGGCCAGGTTCCTGATGTCAGTTTGCAGGAGGCACTTGGCACTCTCAAACCAGACACAGTTGCCTGTGGGGGCACCTTGCATCTGGGAGATATCCTGAAGCATGCGGAATTTCAGCAGGCAGCCGGCCACTCCGGGCCACCTGGCCCTGGACACGAACCATGCCCTTTCCCCTGAGAAACAAAACTCACCAGGCCAGGTTCCTGATGTCAGTTTGCAGGAGGCACTTGGCACTCTCAAACCAGACACAGTTGCCTGTGGGGGCACCTTGCATCTGGGAGATATCCTGAACCATGCGGAATTTCAGCAGGCAGCCGGCCACTCCGGGCCACCGGGCCCTGGACACGAACGATGCCCTTTCCCCTGAGAAACAAAACTCACCAGGCCAGGTTCCTGATGTCAGTTTGCAGGAGGCACTTGGCACTGTCAAACCAGACACAGTTGCCTGTGGGGGCACCTTGCATCTGGGAGATATCCTGAACCATGCGGAATTTCAGCAGGCAGCCGGCCACTCCGGGCCACCGGGCCCTGGACACGAACAATGCCCTTTCCCCTGAGAAACAAAACTCACCAGGCCAGGTTCCTGATGTCAGTTTGCAGGAGGCACTTGGCACTGTCAAACCAGACACAGTTGCCTGTGGGGGCACCTTGCATCTGGGAGATATCCTGAACCATGCGGAATTTCAGCAGGCAGCCGGCCACTCCGGGCCACCGGGCCCTGGACACGAACCATGCCCTTTCCCCTGAGAAACAAAACTCACCAGGCCAGGTTCCTGATGTCAGTTTGCAGGAGGCACTTGGCACTGTCAAACCAGACACAGTTGCCTGTGGGGGCACCTTGCATCTGGGAGATATCCTGAAGCATGCGGAATTTCAGCAGGCAGCCGGCCACTCCGGGCCACCGGGCCCTGGACACGAACGATGCCCTTTCCCCTGAGAAACAAAACTCACCAGGCCAGGTTCCTGATGTCAGTTTGCAGGAGGCACTTGGCACTGTCAAACCAGACACAGTTGCCTGTGGGGGCACCTTGCATCTGGGAGATATCCTGAAGCATGCGGAATTTCAGCAGGCAGCCGGCCACTCCGGGCCACCGGGCCCTGGACACGAACGATGCCCTTTCCCCTGAGAAACAAAACTCACCAGGCCAGGTTCCTGATGTCAGTTTGCAGGAGGCACTTGGCACTCTCAAACCAGACACAGTTGCCTGTGGGGGCACCTTGCATCTGGGAGATATCCTGAAGCATGCGGAATTTCAGCAGGCAGCCGGCCACTCCGGGCCACCGGGCCCTGGACACGAACGATGTCCTTTCCCCTGAGAAACAAAACTCACCAGGCCAGGTTCCTGATGTCAGTTTGCAGGAGGCACTTGGCACTGTCAAACCAGACACAGTTGCCTGTGGGGGCACCTTGCATCTGGGAGATATCCTGAAGCATGCGGAATTTCAGCAGGCAGCCGGCCACTCCGGGCCACCGGGCCCTGGACACGAACTATGCCCTTTCCCCTGAGAAACAAAACTCACCAGGCCAGGTTCCTGATGTCAGTTTGCAGGAGGCACTTGGCACTCTCAAACCAGACACAGTTGCCTGTGGGGGCACCTTGCATCTGGGAGATATCCTGAACCATGCGGAATTTCAGCAGGCAGCCGGCCACTCCGGGCCACCTGGCCCTGGACACGAATCATGCCCTTTCCCCTGAGAAACAAAAGTCACCAGGCCAGGTTCCTGATGTCAGTTTGCAGGAGGCACTTGGCACTGTCAAACCAGACACAGTTGCCTGTGGGGGCACCTTGCATCTGGGAGATATCCTGAAGCATGCGGAATTTCAGCAGGCAGCCGGCCACTCCGGGCCACCGGGCCCTGGACACGAACGATGCCCTTTCCCCTGAGAAACAAAACTCACCAGGCCAGGTTCCTGATGTCAGTTTGCAGGAGGCACTTGGCACTCTCAAACCAGACACAGTTGCCTGTGGGGGCACCTTGCATCTGGGAGATATCCTGAAGCATGCGGAATTTCAGCAGGCAGCCGGCCACTCCGGGCCACCGGGCCCTGGACACGAACTATGCCCTTTCCCCTGAGAAACAAAACTCACCAGGCCAGGTTCCTGATGTCAGTTTGCAGGAGGCACTTGGCACTCTCAAACCAGACACAGTTGCCTGTGGGGGCACCTTGCATCTGGGAGATATCCTGAAGCATGCGGAATTTCAGCAGGCAGCCGGCCACTCCGGGCCACCTGGCCCTGGACACGAACCATGCCCTTTCCCCTGAGAAACAAAACTCACCAGGCCAGGTTCCTGATGTCAGTTTGCAGGAGGCACTTGGCACTCTCAAACCAGACACAGTTGCCTGTGGGGGCACCTTGCATCTGGGAGATATCCTGAACCATGCGGAATTTCAGCAGGCAGCCGGCCACTCCGGGCCACCGGGCCCTGGACACGAACGATGCCCTTTCCCCTGAGAAACAAAACTCACCAGGCCAGGTTCCTGATGTCAGTTTGCAGGAGGCACTTGGCACTCTCAAACCAGACACAGTTGCCTGTGGGGGCACCTTGCATCTGGGAGATATCCTGAACCATGCGGAATTTCAGCAGGCAGCCGGCCACTCCGGGCCACCGGGCCCTGGACACGAACAATGCCCTTTCCCCTGAGAAACAAAACTCACCAGGCCAGGTTCCTGATGTCAGTTTGCAGGAGGCACTTGGCACTCTCAAACCAGACACAGTTGCCTGTGGGGGCACCTTGCATCTGGGAGATATCCTGAACCATGCGGAATTTCAGCAGGCAGCCGGCCACTCCGGGCCACCGGGCCCTGGGCACGAACCATGCCCTTTCCCCTGAGAAACAAAACTCACCAGGCCAGGTTCCTGATGTCAGTTTGCAGGAGGCACTTGGCACTCTCAAACCAGACACAGTTGCCTGTGGGGGCACCTTGCATCTGGGAGATATCCTGAAGCATGCGGAATTTCAGCAGGCAGCCGGCCACTCCGGGCCACCGGGCCCTGGACACGAACGATGCCCTTTCCCCTGAGAAGCAAAACTCACCAGGCCAGGTTCCTGATGTCAGTTTGCAGGAGGCACTTGGCACTGTCAAACCAGACACAGTTGCCTGTGGGGGCACCTTGCATCTGGGAGATATCCTGAAGCATGCGGAATTTCAGCAGGCAGCCGGCCACTCCGGGCCACCGGGCCCTGGACACGAACGATGCCCTTTCCCCTGAGAAACAAAACTCACCAGGCCAGGTTCCTGATGTCAGTTTGCAGGAGGCACTTGGCACTCTCAAACCAGACACAGTTGCCTGTGGGGGCACCTTGCATCTGGGAGATATCCTGAAGCATGCGGAATTTCAGCAGGCAGCCGGCCACTCCGGGCCACCGGGCCCTGGACACGAACTATGCCCTTTCCCCTGAGAAACAAAACTCACCAGGCCAGGTTCCTGATGTCAGTTTGCAGGAGGCACTTGGCACTCTCAAACCAGACACAGTTGCCTGTGGGGGCACCTTGCATCTGGGAGATATCCTGAAGCATGCGGAATTTCAGCAGGCAGCCGGCCACTCCGGGCCACCTGGCCCTAGCCACGAACCATGCCCTTTCCCCTGAGAAACAAAACTCACCAGGCCAGGTTCCTGATGTCAGTTTGCAGGAGGCACTTGGCACTCTCAAACCAGACACAGTTGCCTGTGGGGGCACCTTGCATCTGGGAGATATCCTGAACCATGCGGAATTTCAGCAGGCAGCCGGCCACTCCGGGCCACCGGGCCCTGGACACGAACCATGCCCTTTCCCCTGAGAAACAAAAGTCACCAGGCCAGGTTCCTGATGTCAGTTTGCAGGAGGCACTTGGCACTGTCAAACCAGACACAGTTGCCTGTGGGGGCACCTTGCATCTGGGAGATATCCTGAACCATGCGGAATTTCAGCAGGCAGCCGGCCACTCCGGGCCACCGGGCCCTGGACACGAACGATGGCCTTTCCCCTGAGAAACAAAACTCACCAGGCCAGGTTCCTGATGTCAGTTTGCAGGAGGCACTTGGCACTGTCAAACCAGACACAGTTGCCTGTGGGGGCACCTTGCATCTGGGAGATATCCTGAACCATGCGGAATTTCAGCAGGCAGCCGGCCACTCTGGGCCACCGGGCCCTGGACACGAACCATGCCCTTTCCCCTGAGAAACAAAACTCACCAGGCCAGGTTCCTGATGTCAGTTTGCAGGAGGCACTTGGCACTCTCAAACCAGACACAGTTGCCTGTGGGGGCACCTTGCATCTGGGAGATATCCTGAACCATGCGGAATTTCAGCAGGCAGCCGGCCACTCCGGGCCACCGGGCCCTGGACACGAACGATGCCCTTTCCCCTGAGAAACAAAACTCACCAGGCCAGGTTCCTGATGTCAGTTTGCAGGAGGCACTTGGCACTCTCAAACCAGACACAGTTGCCTGTGGGGGCACCTTGCATCTGGGAGATATCCTGAAGCATGCGGAATTTCAGCAGGCAGCCGGCCACTCCGGGCCACCTGGCCCTGGACACGAACCATGCCCTTTCCCCTGAGAAACAAAACTCACCAGGCCAGGTTCCTGATGTCAGTTTGCAGGAGGCACTTGGCACTCTCAAACCAGACACAGTTGCCTGTGGGGGCACCTTGCATCTGGGAGATATCCTGAAGCATGCGGAATTTCAGCAGGCAGCCGGCCACTCCGGGCCACCGGGCCCTGGACACGAACGATGCCCTTTCCCCTGAGAAACAAAACTCACCAGGCCAGGTTCCTGATGTCAGTTTGCAGGAGGCACTTGGCACTCTCAAACCAGACACAGTTGCCTGTGGGGGCACCTTGCATCTGGGAGATATCCTGAACCATGCGGAATTTCAGCAGGCAGCCGGCCACTCCGGGCCACCGGGCCCTGGACACGAACCATGCCCTTTCCCCTGAGAAACAAAACTCACCAGGCCAGGTTCCTGATGTCAGTTTGCAGGAGGCACTTGGCACTGTCAAACCAGACACAGTTGCCTGTGGGGGCACCTTGCATCTGGGAGATATCCTGAACCATGCGGAATTTCAGCAGGCAGCCGGCCACTCCGGGCCACCGGGCCCTGGACACGAACCATGCCCTTTCCCCTGAGAAACAAAACTCACCAGGCCAGGTTCCTGATGTCAGTTTGCAGGAGGCACTTGGCACTCTCAAACCAGACACAGTTGCCTGTGGGGGCACCTTGCATCTGGGAGATATCCTGAAGCATGCGGAATTTCAGCAGGCAGCCGGCCACTCCGGGCCACCGGGCCCTGGACACGAACGATGCCCTTTCCCCTGAGAAGCAAAACTCACCAGGCCAGGTTCCTGATGTCAGTTTGCAGGAGGCACTTGGCACTGTCAAACCAGACACAGTTGCCTGTGGGGGCACCTTGCATCTGGGAGATATCCTGAACCATGCGGAATTTCAGCAGGCAGCCGGCCACTCCGGGCCACCGGGCCCTGGACACGAACTATGCCCTTTCCCCTGAGAAACAAAACTCACCAGGCCAGGTTCCTGATGTCAGTTTGCAGGAGGCACTTGGCACTCTCAAACCAGACACAGTTGCCTGTGGGGGCACCTTGCATCTGGGAGATATCCTGAACCATGCGGAATTTCAGCAGGCAGCCGGCCACTCCGGGCCACCGGGCCCTGGACACGAACCATGCCCTTTCCCCTGAGAAACAAAACTCACCAGGCCAGGTTCCTGATGTCAGTTTGCAGGAGGCACTTGGCACTCTCAAACCAGACACAGTTGCCTGTGGGGGCACCTTGCATCTGGGAGATATCCTGAAGCATGCGGAATTTCAGCAGGCAGCCGGCCACTCCGGGCCACCTGGCCCTAGCAACGAACCATGCCCTTTCCCCTGAGAAACAAAACTCACCAGGCCAGGTTCCTGATGTCAGTTTGCAGGAGGCACTTGGCACTCTCAAACCAGACACAGTTGCCTGTGGGGGCACCTTGCATCTGGGAGATATCCTGAACCATGCGGAATTTCAGCAGGCAGCCGGCCACTCCGGGCCACCGGGCCCTGGACACGAACCATGCCCTTTCCCCTGAGAAACAAAAGTCACCAGGCCAGGTTCCTGATGTCAGTTTGCAGGAGGCACTTGGCACTGTCAAACCAGACACAGTTGCCTGTGGGGGCACCTTGCATCTGGGAGATATCCTGAAGCATGCGGAATTTCAGCAGGCAGCCGGCCACTCCGGGCCACCGGGCCCTGGACACGAACGATGCCCTTTCCCCTGAGAAACAAAACTCACCAGGCCAGGTTCCTGATGTCAGTTTGCAGGAGGCACTTGGCACTCTCAAACCAGACACAGTTGCCTGTGGGGGCACCTTGCATCTGGGAGATATCCTGAACCATGCGGAATTTCAGCAGGCAGCCGGCCACTCCGGGCCACCGGGCCCTGGACACGAACCATGCCCTTTCCCCTGAGAAACAAAAGTCACCAGGCCAGGTTCCTGATGTCAGTTTGCAGGAGGCACTTGGCACTGTCAAACCAGACACAGTTGCCTGTGGGGGCACCTTGCATCTGGGAGATATCCTGAAGCATGCGGAATTTCAGCAGGCAGCCGGCCACTCCGGGCCACCGGGCCCTGGACACGAACGATGCCCTTTCCCCTGAGAAACAAAACTCACCAGGCCAGGTTCCTGATGTCAGTTTGCAGGAGGCACTTGGCACTGTCAAACCAGACACAGTTGCCTGTGGGGGCACCTTGCATCTGGGAGATATCCTGAAGCATGCGGAATTTCAGCAGGCAGCCGGCCACTCCGGGCCACCGGGCCCTGGACACGAACCATGCCCTTTCCCCTGAGAAACAAAACTCACCAGGCCAGGTTCCTGATGTCAGTTTGCAGGAGGCACTTGGCACTCTCAAACCAGACACAGTTGCCTGTGGGGGCACCTTGCATCTGGGAGATATCCTGAAGCATGCGGAATTTCAGCAGGCAGCCGGCCACTCCGGGCCACCGGGCCCTGGACACGAACGATGCCCTTTCCCCTGAGAAACAAAACTCACCAGGCCAGGTTCCTGATGTCAGTTTGCAGGAGGCACTTGGCACTCTCAAACCAGACACAGTTGCCTGTGGGGGCACCTTGCATCTGGGAGATATCCTGAACCATGCGGAATTTCAGCAGGCAGCCGGCCACTCCGGGCCACCGGGCCCTGGACACGAACCATGCCCTTTCCCCTGAGAAACAAAACTCACCAGGCCAGGTTCCTGATGTCAGTTTGCAGGAGGCACTTGGCACTGTCAAACCAGACACAGTTGCCTGTGGGGGCACCTTGCATCTGGGAGATATCCTGAACCATGCGGAATTTCAGCAGGCAGCCGGCCACTCCGGGCCACCTGGCCCTGGACACGAACCATGCCCTTTCCCCTGAGAAACAAAACTCACCAGGCCAGGTTCCTGATGTCAGTTTGCAGGAGGCACTTGGCACTCTCAAACCAGACACAGTTGCCTGTGGGGGCACCTTGCATCTGGGAGATATCCTGAAGCATGCGGAATTTCAGCAGGCAGCCGGCCACTCCGGGCCACCGGGCCCTGGACACGAACGATGCCCTTTCCCCTGAGAAACAAAACTCACCAGGCCAGGTTCCTGATGTCAGTTTGCAGGAGGCACTTGGCACTGTCAAACCAGACACAGTTGCCTGTGGGGGCACCTTGCATCTGGGAGATATCCTGAACCATGCGGAATTTCAGCAGGCAGCCGGCCACTCCGGGCCACCGGGCCCTGGACACGAACAATGCCCTTTCCCCTGAGAAACAAAACTCACCAGGCCAGGTTCCTGATGTCAGTTTGCAGGAGGCACTTGGCACTGTCAAACCAGACACAGTTGCCTGTGGGGGCACCTTGCATCTGGGAGATATCCTGAAGCATGCGGAATTTCAGCAGGCAGCCGGCCACTCCGGGCCACCGGGCCCTGGACACGAACGATGCCCTTTCCCCTGAGAAACAAAACTCACCAGGCCAGGTTCCTGATGTCAGTTTGCAGGAGGCACTTGGCACTCTCAAACCAGACACAGTTGCCTGTGGGGGCACCTTGCATCTGGGAGATATCCTGAACCATGCGGAATTTCAGCTGGCAGCCGGCCACTCCGGGCCACCGGGCCCTGGACACGAACCATGCCCTTTCCCCTGAGAAACAAAACTCACCAGGCCAGGTTCCTGATGTCAGTTTGCAGGAGGCACTTGGCACTCTCAAACCAGACACAGTTGCCTGTGGGGGCACCTTGCATCTGAGAGATATCCTGAACCATGCGGAATTTCAGCAGGCAGCCGGCCTCTCCGGGCCACCTGGCCCTGGACACGAACGATGCCCTTTCCCCTGAGAAACAAAACTCACCAGGCCAGGTTCCTGATGTCAGTTTGCAGGAGGCACTTGGCACTCTCAAACCAGACACAGTTGCCTGTGGGGGCACCTTGCATCTGGGAGATATCCTGAAGCATGCGGAATTTCAGCAGGCAGCCGGCCACTCCGGGCCACCGGGCCCTGGACACGAACGATGTCCTTTCCCCTGAGAAACAAAAGTCACCAGGCCAGGTTCCTGATGTCAGTTTGCAGGAGGCACTTGGCACTGTCAAACCAGACACAGTTGCCTGTGGGGGCACCTTGCATCTGGGAGATATCCTGAAGCATGCGGAATTTCAGCAGGCAGCCGGCCACTCCGGGCCACCGGGCCCTGGACACGAACGATGCCCTTTCCCCTGAGAAACAAAACTCACCAGGCCAGGTTCCTGATGTCAGTTTGCAGGAGGCACTTGGCACTCTCAAACCAGACACAGTTGCCTGTGGGGGCACCTTGCATCTGGGAGATATCCTGAACCATGCGGAATTTCAGCAGGCAGCCGGCCACTCCGGGCCACCTGGCCCTGGACACGAATCATGCCCTTTCCCCTGAGAAACAAAAGTCACCAGGCCAGGTTCCTGATGTCAGTTTGCAGGAGGCACTTGGCACTGTCAAACCAGACACAGTTGCCTGTGGGGGCACCTTGCATCTGGGAGATATCCTGAAGCATGCGGAATTTCAGCAGGCAGCCGGCCACTCCGGGCCACCGGGCCCTGGACACGAACCATGCCCTTTCCCCTGAGAAACAAAACTCACCAGGCCAGGTTCCTGATGTCAGTTTGCAGGAGGCACTTGGCACTGTCAAACCAGACACAGTTGCCTGTGGGGGCACCTTGCATCTGGGAGATATCCTGAACCATGCGGAATTTCAGCAGGCAGCCGGCCACTCCGGGCCACCGGGCCCTGGACACGAACTATGCCCTTTCCCCTGAGAAACAAAACTCACCAGGCCAGGTTCCTGATGTCAGTTTGCAGGAGGCACTTGGCACTCTCAAACCAGACACAGTTGCCTGTGGGGGCACCTTGCATCTGGGAGATATCCTGAAGCATGCGGAATTTCAGCAGGCAGCCGGCCACTCCGGGCCACCTGGCCCTGGACACGAACCATGCCCTTTCCCCTGAGAAACAAAACTCACCAGGCCAGGTTCCTGATGTCAGTTTGCAGGAGGCACTTGGCACTCTCAAACCAGACACAGTTGCCTGTGGGGGCACCTTGCATCTGGGAGATATCCTGAACCATGCGGAATTTCAGCAGGCAGCCGGCCACTCCGGGCCACCGGGCCCTGGACACGAACGATGCCCTTTCCCCTGAGAAACAAAACTCACCAGGCCAGGTTCCTGATGTCAGTTTGCAGGAGGCACTTGGCACTCTCAAACCAGACACAGTTGCCTGTGGGGGCACCTTGCATCTGGGAGATATCCTGAACCATGCGGAATTTCAGCAGGCAGCCGGCCACTCCGGGCCACCGGGCCCTGGACACGAACAATGCCCTTTCCCCTGAGAAACAAAACTCACCAGGCCAGGTTCCTGATGTCAGTTTGCAGGAGGCACTTGGCACTGTCAAACCAGACACAGTTGCCTGTGGGGGCACCTTGCATCTGGGAGATATCCTGAACCATGCGGAATTTCAGCAGGCAGCCGGCCACTCCGGGCCACCGGGCCCTGGACACGAACCATGCCCTTTCCCCTGAGAAACAAAACTCACCAGGCCAGGTTCCTGATGTCAGTTTGCAGGAGGCACTTGGCACTCTCAAACCAGACACAGTTGCCTGTGGGGGCACCTTGCATCTGGGAGATATCCTGAAGCATGCGGAATTTCAGCAGGCAGCCGGCCACTCCGGGCCACCGGGCCCTGGACACGAACGATGCCCTTTCCCCTGAGAAGCAAAACTCACCAGGCCAGGTTCCTGATGTCAGTTTGCAGGAGGCACTTGGCACTGTCAAACCAGACACAGTTGCCTGTGGGGGCACCTTGCATCTGGGAGATATCCTGAAGCATGCGGAATTTCAGCAGGCAGCCGGCCACTCCGGGCCACCGGGCCCTGGACACGAACGATGCCCTTTCCCCTGAGAAACAAAACTCACCAGGCCAGGTTCCTGATGTCAGTTTGCAGGAGGCACTTGGCACTCTCAAACCAGACACAGTTGCCTGTGGGGGCACCTTGCATCTGGGAGATATCCTGAAGCATGCGGAATTTCAGCAGGCAGCCGGCCACTCCGGGCCACCGGGCCCTGGACACGAACTATGCCCTTTCCCCTGAGAAACAAAACTCACCAGGCCAGGTTCCTGATGTCAGTTTGCAGGAGGCACTTGGCACTCTCAAACCAGACACAGTTGCCTGTGGGGGCACCTTGCATCTGGGAGATATCCTGAAGCATGCGGAATTTCAGCAGGCAGCCGGCCACTCCGGGCCACCTGGCCCTAGCCACGAACCATGCCCTTTCCCCTGAGAAACAAAACTCACCAGGCCAGGTTCCTGATGTCAGTTTGCAGGAGGCACTTGGCACTCTCAAACCAGACACAGTTGCCTGTGGGGGCACCTTGCATCTGGGAGATATCCTGAACCATGCGGAATTTCAGCAGGCAGCCGGCCACTCCGGGCCACCGGGCCCTGGACACGAACCATGCCCTTTCCCCTGAGAAACAAAAGTCACCAGGCCAGGTTCCTGATGTCAGTTTGCAGGAGGCACTTGGCACTGTCAAACCAGACACAGTTGCCTGTGGGGGCACCTTGCATCTGGGAGATATCCTGAAGCATGCGGAATTTCAGCAGGCAGCCGGCCACTCCGGGCCACCGGGCCCTGGACACGAACGATGGCCTTTCCCCTGAGAAACAAAACTCACCAGGCCAGGTTCCTGATGTCAGTTTGCAGGAGGCACTTGGCACTCTCAAACCAGACACAGTTGCCTGTGGGGGCACCTTGCATCTGGGAGATATCCTGAACCATGCGGAATTTCAGCAGGCAGCCGGCCACTCTGGGCCACCGGGCCCTGGACACGAACCATGCCCTTTCCCCTGAGAAACAAAACTCACCAGGCCAGGTTCCTGATGTCAGTTTGCAGGAGGCACTTGGCACTCTCAAACCAGACACAGTTGCCTGTGGGGGCACCTTGCATCTGGGAGATATCCTGAAGCATGCGGAATTTCAGCAGGCAGCCGGCCACTCCGGGCCACCGGGCCCTGGACACGAACGATGCCCTTTCCCCTGAGAAACAAAACTCACCAGGCCAGGTTCCTGATGTCAGTTTGCAGGAGGCACTTGGCACTGTCAAACCAGACACAGTTGCCTGTGGGGGCACCTTGCATCTGGGAGATATCCTGAAGCATGCGGAATTTCAGCAGGCAGCCGGCCACTCCGGGCCACCGGGCCCTGGACACGAACGATGCCCTTTCCCCTGAGAAACAAAACTCACCAGGCCAGGTTCCTGATGTCAGTTTGCAGGAGGCACTTGGCACTCTCAAACCAGACACAGTTGCCTGTGGGGGCACCTTGCATCTGGGAGATATCCTGAAGCATGCGGAATTTCAGCAGGCAGCCGGCCACTCCGGGCCACCGGGCCCTGGACACGAACGATGCCCTTTCCCCTGAGAAACAAAACTCACCAGGCCAGGTTCCTGATGTCAGTTTGCAGGAGGCACTTGGCACTCTCAAACCAGACACAGTTGCCTGTGGGGGCACCTTGCATCTGGGAGATATCCTGAACCATGCGGAATTTCAGCAGGCAGCCGGCCACTCCGGGCCACCGGGCCCTGGACACGAACCATGCCCTTTCCCCTGAGAAACAAAACTCACCAGGCCAGGTTCCTGATGTCAGTTTGCAGGAGGCACTTGGCACTGTCAAACCAGACACAGTTGCCTGTGGGGGCACCTTGCATCTGGGAGATATCCTGAACCATGCGGAATTTCAGCAGGCAGCCGGCCACTCCGGGCCACCGGGCCCTGGACACGAACCATGCCCTTTCCCCTGAGAAACAAAACTCACCAGGCCAGGTTCCTGATGTCAGTTTGCAGGAGGCACTTGGCACTGTCAAACCAGACACAGTTGCCTGTGGGGGCACCTTGCATCTGGGAGATATCCTGAACCATGCGGAATTTCAGCAGGCAGCCGGCCACTCCGGGCCACCGGGCCCTGGACACGAACGATGCCCTTTCCCCTGAGAAACAAAACTCACCAGGCCCGGTTCCTGATGTCAGTTTGCAGGAGGCACTTGGCACTCTCAAACCAGACACAGTTGCCTGTGGGGGCACCTTGCATCTGGGAGATATCCTGAACCATGCGGAATTTCAGCAGGCAGCCGGCCACTCCGGGCCACCGGGCCCTGGACACGAACCATGCCCTTTCCCCTGAGAAACAAAAGTCACCAGGCCAGGTTCCTGATGTCAGTTTGCAGGAGGCACTTGGCACTGTCAAACCAGACACAGTTGCCTGTGGGGGCACCTTGCATCTGGGAGATATCCTGAAGCATGCGGAATTTCAGCAGGCAGCCGGCCACTCCGGGCCACCGGGCCCTGGACACGAACGATGGCCTTTCCCCTGAGAAACAAAACTCACCAGGCCAGGTTCCTGATGTCAGTTTGCAGGAGGCACTTGGCACTGTCAAACCAGACACAGTTGCCTGTGGGGGCACCTTGCATCTGGGAGATATCCTGAACCATGCGGAATTTCAGCAGGCAGCCGGCCACTCTGGGCCACCGGGCCCTGGACACGAACCATGCCCTTTCCCCTGAGAAACAAAACTCACCAGGCCAGGTTCCTGATGTCAGTTTGCAGGAGGCACTTGGCACTCTCAAACCAGACACAGTTGCCTGTGGGGGCACCTTGCATCTGGGAGATATCCTGAAGCATGCGGAATTTCAGCAGGCAGCCGGCCACTCCGGGCCACCTGGCCCTAGCCACGAACCATGCCCTTTCCCCTGAGAAACAAAACTCACCAGGCCAGGTTCCTGATGTCAGTTTGCAGGAGGCACTTGGCACTCTCAAACCAGACACAGTTGCCTGTGGGGGCACCTTGCATCTGGGAGATATCCTGAAGCATGCGGAATTTCAGCAGGCAGCCGGCCACTCCGGGCCACCGGGCCCTGGACACGAACCATGCCCTTTCCCCTGAGAAACAAAACTCACCAGGCCAGGTTCCTGATGTCAGTTTGCAGGAGGCACTTGGCACTGTCAAACCAGACACAGTTGCCTGTGGGGGCACCTTGCATCTGGGAGATATCCTGAACCATGCGGAATTTCAGCAGGCAGCCGGCCACTCCGGGCCACCGGGCCCTGGACAGGAACCATGCCCTTTCCCCTGAGAAACAAAACTCACCAGGCCAGGTTCCTGATGTCAGTTTGCAGGAGGCACTTGGCACTCTCAAACCAGACACAGTTGCCTGTGGGGGCACCTTGCATCTGGGAGATATCCTGAAGCATGCGGAATTTCAGCAGGCAGCCGGCCACTCCGGGCCACCGGGCCCTGGACACGAACCATGCCCTTTCCCCTGAGAAACAAAACTCACCAGGCCAGGTTCCTGATGTCAGTTTGCAGGAGGCACTTGGCACTCTCAAACCAGACACAGTTGCCTGTGGGGGCACCTTGCATCTGGGAGATATCCTGAACCATGCGGAATTTCAGCAGGCAGCCGGCCACTCCGGGCCACCGGGCCCTGGACACGAACTATGCCCTTTCCCCTGAGAAACAAAACTCACCAGGCCAGGTTCCTGATGTCAGTTTGCAGGAGGCACTTGGCACTCTCAAACCAGACACAGTTGCCTGTGGGGGCACCTTGCATCTGGGAGATATCCTGAAGCATGCGGAATTTCAGCAGGCAGCCGGCCACTCCGGGCCACCTGGCCCTGGACACGAACCATGCCCTTTCCCCTGAGAAACAAAACTCACCAGGCCAGGTTCCTGATGTCAGTTTGCAGGAGGCACTTGGCACTCTCAAACCAGACACAGTTGCCTGTGGGGGCACCTTGCATCTGGGAGATATCCTGAAGCATGCGGAATTTCAGCAGGCAGCCGGCCACTCCGGGCCACCGGGCCCTGGACACGAACGATGCCCTTTCCCCTGAGAAACAAAACTCACCAGGCCAGGTTCCTGATGTCAGTTTGCAGGAGGCACTTGGCACTGTCAAACCAGACACAGTTGCCTGTGGGGGCACCTTGCATCTGGGAGATATCCTGAACCATGCGGAATTTCAGCAGGCAGCCGGCCACTCCGGGCCACCGGGCCCTGGACACGAACAATGCCCTTTCCCCTGAGAAACAAAACTCACCAGGCCAGGTTCCTGATGTCAGTTTGCAGGAGGCACTTGGCACTCTCAAACCAGACACAGTTGCCTGTGGGGGCACCTTGCATCTGGGAGATATCCTGAACCATGCGGAATTTCAGCAGGCAGCCGGCCACTCCGGGCCACCGGGCCCTGGACACGAACCATGCCCTTTCCCCTGAGAAACAAAACTCACCAGGCCAGGTTCCTGATGTCAGTTTGCAGGAGGCACTTGGCACTGTCAAACCAGACACAGTTGCCTGTGGGGGCACCTTGCATCTGGGAGATATCCTGAAGCATGCGGAATTTCAGCAGGCAGCCGGCCACTCCGGGCCACCGGGCCCTGGACACGAACGATGCCCTTTCCCCTGAGAAACAAAACTCACCAGGCCAGGTTCCTGATGTCAGTTTGCAGGAGGCACTTGGCACTGTCAAACCAGACACAGTTGCCTGTGGGGGCACCTTGCATCTGGGAGATATCCTGAAGCATGCGGAATTTCAGCAGGCAGCCGGCCACTCCGGGCCACCGGGCCCTGGACACGAACGATGCCCTTTCCCCTGAGAAACAAAACTCACCAGGCCAGGTTCCTGATGTCAGTTTGCAGGAGGCACTTGGCACTCTCAAACCAGACACAGTTGCCTGTGGGGGCACCTTGCATCTGGGAGATATCCTGAAGCATGCGGAATTTCAGCAGGCAGCCGGCCACTCCGGGCCACCGGGCCCTGGACACGAACGATGCCCTTTCCCCTGAGAAACAAAACTCACCAGGCCAGGTTCCTGATGTCAGTTTGCAGGAGGCACTTGGCACTCTCAAACCAGACACAGTTGCCTGTGGGGGCACCTTGCATCTGGGAGATATCCTGAAGCATGCGGAATTTCAGCAGGCAGCCGGCCACTCCGGGCCACCGGGCCCTGGACACGAACGATGCCCTTTCCCCTGAGAAACAAAACTCACCAGGCCAGGTTCCTGATGTCAGTTTGCAGGAGGCACTTGGCACTCTCAAACCAGACACAGTTGCCTGTGGGGGCACCTTGCATCTGGGAGATATCCTGAACCATGCGGAATTTCAGCAGGCAGCCGGCCACTCCGGGCCACCGGGCCCTGGACACGAACCATGCCCTTTCCCCTGAGAAACAAAACTCACCAGGCCAGGTTCCTGATGTCAGTTTGCAGGAGGCACTTGGCACTCTCAAACCAGACACAGTTGCCTGTGGGGGCACCTTGCATCTGGGAGATATCCTGAACCATGCGGAATTTCAGCAGGCAGCCGGCCACTCCGGGCCACCGGGCCCTGGACACGAACCATGCCCTTTCCCCTGAGAAACAAAACTCACCAGGCCAGGTTCCTGATGTCAGTTTGCAGGAGGCACTTGGCACTCTCAAACCAGACACAGTTGCCTGTGGGGGCACCTTGCATCTGGGAGATATCCTGAAGCATGCGGAATTTCAGCAGGCAGCCGGCCACTCCGGGCCACCGGGCCCTGGACACGAACGATGCCCTTTCCCCTGAGAAGCAAAACTCACCAGGCCAGGTTCCTGATGTCAGTTTGCAGGAGGCACTTGGCACTGTCAAACCAGACACAGTTGCCTGTGGGGGCACCTTGCATCTGGGAGATATCCTGAACCATGCGGAATTTCAGCAGGCAGCCGGCCACTCCGGGCCACCGGGCCCTGGACACGAACGATGCCCTTTCCCCTGAGAAACAAAACTCACCAGGCCAGGTTCCTGATGTCAGTTTGCAGGAGGCACTTGGCACTCTCAAACCAGACACAGTTGCCTGTGGGGGCACCTTGCATCTGGGAGATATCCTGAACCATGCGGAATTTCAGCAGGCAGCCGGCCACTCCGGGCCACCGGGCCCTGGACACGAACGATGCCCTTTCCCCTGAGAAACAAAACTCACCAGGCCAGGTTCCTGATGTCAGTTTGCAGGAGGCACTTGGCACTCTCAAACCAGACACAGTTGCCTGTGGGGGCACCTTGCATCTGGGAGATATCCTGAAGCATGCGGAATTTCAGCAGGCAGCCGGCCACTCCGGGCCACCTGGCCCTAGCCACGAACCATGCCCTTTCCCCTGAGAAACAAAACTCACCAGGCCAGGTTCCTGATGTCAGTTTGCAGGAGGCACTTGGCACTCTCAAACCAGACACAGTTGCCTGTGGGGGCACCTTGCATCTGGGAGATATCCTGAAGCATGCGGAATTTCAGCAGGCAGCCGGCCACTCCGGGCCACCGGGCCCTGGACACGAACCATGCCCTTTCCCCTGAGAAACAAAAGTCACCAGGCCAGGTTCCTGATGTCAGTTTGCAGGAGGCACTTGGCACTGTCAAACCAGACACAGTTGCCTGTGGGGGCACCTTGCATCTGGGAGATATCCTGAAGCATGCGGAATTTCAGCAGGCAGCCGGCCACTCCGGGCCACCGGGCCCTGGACACGAACGATGCCCTTTCCCCTGAGAAACAAAACTCACCAGGCCAGGTTCCTGATGTCAGTTTGCAGGAGGCACTTGGCACTCTCAAACCAGACACAGTTGCCTGTGGGGGCACCTTGCATCTGGGAGATATCCTGAAGCATGCGGAATTTCAGCAGGCAGCCGGCCACTCCGGGCCACCTGGCCCTAGCCACGAACCATGCCCTTTCCCCTGAGAAACAAAACTCACCAGGCCAGGTTCCTGATGTCAGTTTGCAGGAGGCACTTGGCACTCTCAAACCAGACACAGTTGCCTGTGGGGGCACCTTGCATCTGGGAGATATCCTGAAGCATGCGGAATTTCAGCAGGCAGCCGGCCACTCCGGGCCACCGGGCCCTGGACACGAACGATGCCCTTTCCCCTGAGAAACAAAACTCACCAGGCCAGGTTCCTGATGTCAGTTTGCAGGAGGCACTTGGCACTGTCAAACCAGACACAGTTGCCTGTGGGGGCACCTTGCATCTGGGAGATATCCTGAACCATGCGGAATTTCAGCAGGCAGCCGGCCACTCCGGGCCACCGGGCCCTGGACACGAACCATGCCCTTTCCCCTGAGAAACAAAACTCACCAGGCCAGGTTCCTGATGTCAGTTTGCAGGAGGCACTTGGCACTGTCAAACCAGACACAGTTGCCTGTGGGGGCACCTTGCATCTGGGAGATATCCTGAAGCATGCGGAATTTCAGCAGGCAGCCGGCCACTCCGGGCCACCGGGCCCTGGACACGAACCATGCCCTTTCCCCTGAGAAACAAAACTCACCAGGCCAGGTTCCTGATGTCAGTTTGCAGGAGGCACTTGGCACTCTCAAACCAGACACAGTTGCCTGTGGGGGCACCTTGCATCTGGGAGATATCCTGAAGCATGCGGAATTTCAGCAGGCAGCCGGCCACTCCGGGCCACCGGGCCCTGGACACGAACGATGCCCTTTCCCCTGAGAAACAAAACTCACCAGGCCAGGTTCCTGATGTCAGTTTGCAGGAGGCACTTGGCACTCTCAAACCAGACACAGTTGCCTGTGGGGGCACCTTGCATCTGGGAGATATCCTGAAGCATGCGGAATTTCAGCAGGCAGCCGGCCACTCCGGGCCACCGGGCCCTGGACACGAACGATGCCCTTTCCCCTGAGAAACAAAACTCACCAGGCCAGGTTCCTGATGTCAGTTTGCAGGAGGCACTTGGCACTCTCAAACCAGACACAGTTGCCTGTGGGGGCACCTTGCATCTGGGAGATATCCTGAAGCATGCGGAATTTCAGCAGGCAGCCGGCCACTCCGGGCCACCGGGCCCTGGACACGAACGATGCCCTTTCCCCTGAGAAACAAAACTCACCAGGCCAGGTTCCTGATGTCAGTTTGCAGGAGGCACTTGGCACTCTCAAACCAGACACAGTTGCCTGTGGGGGCACCTTGCATCTGGGAGATATCCTGAACCATGCGGAATTTCAGCAGGCAGCCGGCCACTCCGGGCCACCGGGCCCTGGACACGAACCATGCCCTTTCCCCTGAGAAACAAAACTCACCAGGCCAGGTTCCTGATGTCAGTTTGCAGGAGGCACTTGGCACTGTCAAACCAGACACAGTTGCCTGTGGGGGCACCTTGCATCTGGGAGATATCCTGAACCATGCGGAATTTCAGCAGGCAGCCGGCCACTCCGGGCCACCGGGCCCTGGACACGAACGATGCCCTTTCCCCTGAGAAACAAAACTCACCAGGCCAGGTTCCTGATGTCAGTTTGCAGGAGGCACTTGGCACTGTCAAACCAGACACAGTTGCCTGTGGGGGCACCTTGCATCTGGGAGATATCCTGAAGCATGCGGAATTTCAGCAGGCAGCCGGCCACTCCGGGCCACCGGGCCCTGGACACGAACGATGCCCTTTCCCCTGAGAAGCAAAACTCACCAGGCCAGGTTCCTGATGTCAGTTTGCAGGAGGCACTTGGCACTGTCAAACCAGACACAGTTGCCTGTGGGGGCACCTTGCATCTGGGAGATATCCTGAACCATGCGGAATTTCAGCAGGCAGCCGGCCACTCCGGGCCACCGGGCCCTGGACACGAACGATGCCCTTTCCCCTGAGAAACAAAACTCACCAGGCCAGGTTCCTGATGTCAGTTTGCAGGAGGCACTTGGCACTCTCAAACCAGACACAGTTGCCTGTGGGGGCACCTTGCATCTGGGAGATATCCTGAACCATGCGGAATTTCAGCAGGCAGCCGGCCACTCCGGGCCACCGGGCCCTGGACACGAACGATGCCCTTTCCCCTGAGAAACAAAACTCACCAGGCCAGGTTCCTGATGTCAGTTTGCAGGAGGCACTTGGCACTCTCAAACCAGACACAGTTGCCTGTGGGGGCACCTTGCATCTGGGAGATATCCTGAAGCATGCGGAATTTCAGCAGGCAGCCGGCCACTCCGGGCCACCTGGCCCTAGCCACGAACCATGCCCTTTCCCCTGAGAAACAAAACTCACCAGGCCAGGTTCCTGATGTCAGTTTGCAGGAGGCACTTGGCACTCTCAAACCAGACACAGTTGCCTGTGGGGGCACCTTGCATCTGGGAGATATCCTGAACCATGCGGAATTTCAGCAGGCAGCCGGCCACTCCGGGCCACCGGGCCCTGGACACGAACCATGCCCTTTCCCCTGAGAAACAAAAGTCACCAGGCCAGGTTCCTGATGTCAGTTTGCAGGAGGCACTTGGCACTGTCAAACCAGACACAGTTGCCTGTGGGGGCACCTTGCATCTGGGAGATATCCTGAAGCATGCGGAATTTCAGCAGGCAGCCGGCCACTCCGGGCCACCGGGCCCTGGACACGAACGATGCCCTTTCCCCTGAGAAACAAAACTCACCAGGCCAGGTTCCTGATGTCAGTTTGCAGGAGGCACTTGGCACTCTCAAACCAGACACAGTTGCCTGTGGGGGCACCTTGCATCTGGGAGATATCCTGAAGCATGCGGAATTTCAGCAGGCAGCCGGCCACTCCGGGCCACCGGGCCCTGGACACGAACCATGCCCTTTCCCCTGAGAAACAAAACTCACCAGGCCAGGTTCCTGATGTCAGTTTGCAGGAGGCACTTGGCACTCTCAAACCAGACACAGTTGCCTGTGGGGGCACCTTGCATCTGGGAGATATCCTGAACCATGCGGAATTTCAGCAGGCAGCCGGCCACTCCGGGCCACCGGGCCCTGGACACGAACTATGCCCTTTCCCCTGAGAAACAAAACTCACCAGGCCAGGTTCCTGATGTCAGTTTGCAGGAGGCACTTGGCACTCTCAAACCAGACACAGTTGCCTGTGGGGGCACCTTGCATCTGGGAGATATCCTGAACCATGCGGAATTTCAGCAGGCAGCCGGCCACTCCGGGCCACCGGGCCCTGGACACGAACTATGCCCTTTCCCCTGAGAAACAAAACTCACCAGGCCAGGTTCCTGATGTCAGTTTGCAGGAGGCACTTGGCACTCTCAAACCAGACACAGTTGCCTGTGGGGGCACCTTGCATCTGGGAGATATCCTGAACCATGCGGAATTTCAGCAGGCAGCCGGCCACTCCGGGCCACCGGGCCCTGGACACGAACGATGCCCTTTCCCCTGAGAAACAAAACTCACCAGGCCAGGTTCCTGATGTCAGTTTGCAGGAGGCACTTGGCACTCTCAAACCAGACACAGTTGCCTGTGGGGGCACCTTGCATCTGGGAGATATCCTGAACCATGCGGAATTTCAGCAGGCAGCCGGCCACTCCGGGCCACCGGGCCCTGGACACGAACAATGCCCTTTCCCCTGAGAAACAAAACTCACCAGGCCAGGTTCCTGATGTCAGTTTGCAGGAGGCACTTGGCACTGTCAAACCAGACACAGTTGCCTGTGGGGGCACCTTGCATCTGGGAGATATCCTGAACCATGCGGAATTTCAGCAGGCAGCCGGCCACTCCGGGCCACCGGGCCCTGGACACGAACCATGCCCTTTCCCCTGAGAAACAAAACTCACCAGGCCAGGTTCCTGATGTCAGTTTGCAGGAGGCACTTGGCACTCTCAAACCAGACACAGTTGCCTGTGGGGGCACCTTGCATCTGGGAGATATCCTGAAGCATGCGGAATTTCAGCAGGCAGCCGGCCACTCCGGGCCACCGGGCCCTGGACACGAACGATGCCCTTTCCCCTGAGAAGCAAAACTCACCAGGCCAGGTTCCTGATGTCAGTTTGCAGGAGGCACTTGGCACTGTCAAACCAGACACAGTTGCCTGTGGGGGCACCTTGCATCTGGGAGATATCCTGAAGCATGCGGAATTTCAGCAGGCAGCCGGCCACTCCGGGCCACCGGGCCCTGGACACGAACGATGCCCTTTCCCCTGAGAAACAAAACTCACCAGGCCAGGTTCCTGATGTCAGTTTGCAGGAGGCACTTGGCACTCTCAAACCAGACACAGTTGCCTGTGGGGGCACCTTGCATCTGGGAGATATCCTGAAGCATGCGGAATTTCAGCAGGCAGCCGGCCACTCCGGGCCACCTGGCCCTAGCCACGAACCATGCCCTTTCCCCTGAGAAACAAAACTCACCAGGCCAGGTTCCTGATGTCAGTTTGCAGGAGGCACTTGGCACTCTCAAACCAGACACAGTTGCCTGTGGGGGCACCTTGCATCTGGGAGATATCCTGAACCATGCGGAATTTCAGCAGGCAGCCGGCCACTCCGGGCCACCGGGCCCTGGACACGAACCATGCCCTTTCCCCTGAGAAACAAAAGTCACCAGGCCAGGTTCCTGATGTCAGTTTGCAGGAGGCACTTGGCACTGTCAAACCAGACACAGTTGCCTGTGGGGGCACCTTGCATCTGGGAGATATCCTGAAGCATGCGGAATTTCAGCAGGCAGCCGGCCACTCCGGGCCACCGGGCCCTGGACACGAACGATGGCCTTTCCCCTGAGAAACAAAACTCACCAGGCCAGGTTCCTGATGTCAGTTTGCAGGAGGCACTTGGCACTGTCAAACCAGACACAGTTGCCTGTGGGGGCACCTTGCATCTGGGAGATATCCTGAACCATGCGGAATTTCAGCAGGCAGCCGGCCACTCTGGGCCACCGGGCCCTGGACACGAACCATGCCCTTTCCCCTGAGAAACAAAACTCACCAGGCCAGGTTCCTGATGTCAGTTTGCAGGAGGCACTTGGCACTCTCAAACCAGACACAGTTGCCTGTGGGGGCACCTTGCATCTGGGAGATATCCTGAAGCATGCGGAATTTCAGCAGGCAGCCGGCCACTCCGGGCCACCGGGCCCTGGACACGAACTATGCCCTTTCCCCTGAGAAACAAAACTCACCAGGCCAGGTTCCTGATGTCAGTTTGCAGGAGGCACTTGGCACTCTCAAACCAGACACAGTTGCCTGTGGGGGCACCTTGCATCTGGGAGATATCCTGAAGCATGCGGAATTTCAGCAGGCAGCCGGCCACTCCGGGCCACCGGGCCCTGGACACGAACGATGCCCTTTCCCCTGAGAAACAAAACTCACCAGGCCAGGTTCCTGATGTCAGTTTGCAGGAGGCACTTGGCACTCTCAAACCAGACACAGTTGCCTGTGGGGGCACCTTGCATCTGGGAGATATCCTGAAGCATGCGGAATTTCAGCAGGCAGCCGGCCACTCCGGGCCACCGGGCCCTGGACACGAACGATGCCCTTTCCCCTGAGAAACAAAACTCACCAGGCCAGGTTCCTGATGTCAGTTTGCAGGAGGCACTTGGCACTCTCAAACCAGACACAGTTGCCTGTGGGGGCACCTTGCATCTGGGAGATATCCTGAACCATGCGGAATTTCAGCAGGCAGCCGGCCACTCCCGGCCACCGGGCCCTGGACACGAACCATGCCCTTTCCCCTGAGAAACAAAACTCACCAGGCCAGGTTCCTGATGTCAGTTTGCAGGAGGCACTTGGCACTGTCAAACCAGACACAGTTGCCTGTGGGGGCACCTTGCATCTGGGAGATATCCTGAACCATGCGGAATTTCAGCAGGCAGCCGGCCACTCCGGGCCACCGGGCCCTGGACACGAACCATGCCCTTTCCCCTGAGAAACAAAACTCACCAGGCCAGGTTCCTGATGTCAGTTTGCAGGAGGCACTTGGCACTGTCAAACCAGACACAGTTGCCTGTGGGGGCACCTTGCATCTGGGAGATATCCTGAAGCATGCGGAATTTCAGCAGGCAGCCGGCCACTCCGGGCCACCGGGCCCTGGACACGAACGATGCCCTTTCCCCTGAGAAACAAAACTCACCAGGCCCGGTTCCTGATGTCAGTTTGCAGGAGGCACTTGGCACTCTCAAACCAGACACAGTTGCCTGTGGGGGCACCTTGCATCTGGGAGATATCCTGAACCATGCGGAATTTCAGCAGGCAGCCGGCCACTCCGGGCCACCGGGCCCTGGACACGAACCATGCCCTTTCCCCTGAGAAACAAAACTCACCAGGCCAGGTTCCTGATGTCAGTTTGCAGGAGGCACTTGGCACTCTCAAACCAGACACAGTTGCCTGTGGGGGCACCTTGCATCTGGGAGATATCCTGAACCATGCGGAATTTCAGCAGGCAGCCGGCCACTCCGGGCCACCGGGCCCTGGACACGAACGATGCCCTTTCCCCTGAGAAACAAAACTCACCAGGCCAGGTTCCTGATGTCAGTTTGCAGGAGGCACTTGGCACTCTCAAACCAGACACAGTTGCCTGTGGGGGCACCTTGCATCTGGGAGATATCCTGAAGCATGCGGAATTTCAGCAGGCAGCCGGCCACTCCGGGCCACCTGGCCCTAGCCACGAACCATGCCCTTTCCCCTGAGAAACAAAACTCACCAGGCCAGGTTCCTGATGTCAGTTTGCAGGAGGCACTTGGCACTCTCAAACCAGACACAGTTGCCTGTGGGGGCACCTTGCATCTGGGAGATATCCTGAAGCATGCGGAATTTCAGCAGGCAGCCGGCCACTCCGGGCCACCGGGCCCTGGACACGAACCATGCCCTTTCCCCTGAGAAACAAAAGTCACCAGGCCAGGTTCCTGATGTCAGTTTGCAGGAGGCACTTGGCACTGTCAAACCAGACACAGTTGCCTGTGGGGGCACCTTGCATCTGGGAGATATCCTGAAGCATGCGGAATTTCAGCAGGCAGCCGGCCACTCCGGGCCACCGGGCCCTGGACACGAACGATGCCCTTTCCCCTGAGAAACAAAACTCACCAGGCCAGGTTCCTGATGTCAGTTTGCAGGAGGCACTTGGCACTCTCAAACCAGACACAGTTGCCTGTGGGGGCACCTTGCATCTGGGAGATATCCTGAAGCATGCGGAATTTCAGCAGGCAGCCGGCCACTCCGGGCCACCTGGCCCTAGCCACGAACCATGCCCTTTCCCCTGAGAAACAAAACTCACCAGGCCAGGTTCCTGATGTCAGTTTGCAGGAGGCACTTGGCACTCTCAAACCAGACACAGTTGCCTGTGGGGGCACCTTGCATCTGGGAGATATCCTGAAGCATGCGGAATTTCAGCAGGCAGCCGGCCACTCCGGGCCACCGGGCCCTGGACACGAACCATGCCCTTTCCCCTGAGAAACAAAACTCACCAGGCCAGGTTCCTGATGTCAGTTTGCAGGAGGCACTTGGCACTGTCAAACCAGACACAGTTGCCTGTGGGGGCACCTTGCATCTGGGAGATATCCTGAACCATGCGGAATTTCAGCAGGCAGCCGGCCACTCCGGGCCACCGGGCCCTGGACACGGAACCATGCCCTTTCCCCTGAGAAACAAAACTCACCAGGCCAGGTTCCTGATGTCAGTTTGCAGGAGGCACTTGGCACTCTCAAACCAGACACAGTTGCCTGTGGGGGCACCTTGCATCTGGGAGATATCCTGAACCATGCGGAATTTCAGCAGGCAGCCGGCCACTCCGGGCCACCGGGCCCTGGACACGAACCATGCCCTTTCCCCTGAGAAACAAAACTCACCAGGCCAGGTTCCTGATGTCAGTTTGCAGGAGGCACTTGGCACTCTCAAACCAGACACAGTTGCCTGTGGGGGCACCTTGCATCTGGGAGATATCCTGAACCATGCGGAATTTCAGCAGGCAGCCGGCCACTCCGGGCCACCGGGCCCTGGACACGAACTATGCCCTTTCCCCTGAGAAACAAAACTCACCAGGCCAGGTTCCTGATGTCAGTTTGCAGGAGGCACTTGGCACTCTCAAACCAGACACAGTTGCCTGTGGGGGCACCTTGCATCTGGGAGATATCCTGAAGCATGCGGAATTTCAGCAGGCAGCCGGCCACTCCGGGCCACCTGGCCCTGGACACGAACCATGCCCTTTCCCCTGAGAAACAAAACTCACCAGGCCAGGTTCCTGATGTCAGTTTGCAGGAGGCACTTGGCACTCTCAAACCAGACACAGTTGCCTGTGGGGGCACCTTGCATCTGGGAGATATCCTGAAGCATGCGGAATTTCAGCAGGCAGCCGGCCACTCCGGGCCACCGGGCCCTGGACACGAACGATGCCCTTTCCCCTGAGAAACAAAACTCACCAGGCCAGGTTCCTGATGTCAGTTTGCAGGAGGCACTTGGCACTGTCAAACCAGACACAGTTGCCTGTGGGGGCACCTTGCATCTGGGAGATATCCTGAACCATGCGGAATTTCAGCAGGCAGCCGGCCACTCCGGGCCACCGGGCCCTGGACACGAACAATGCCCTTTCCCCTGAGAAACAAAACTCACCAGGCCAGGTTCCTGATGTCAGTTTGCAGGAGGCACTTGGCACTCTCAAACCAGACACAGTTGCCTGTGGGGGCACCTTGCATCTGGGAGATATCCTGAACCATGCGGAATTTCAGCAGGCAGCCGGCCACTCCGGGCCACCGGGCCCTGGACACGAACCATGCCCTTTCCCCTGAGAAACAAAACTCACCAGGCCAGGTTCCTGATGTCAGTTTGCAGGAGGCACTTGGCACTGTCAAACCAGACACAGTTGCCTGTGGGGGCACCTTGCATCTGGGAGATATCCTGAAGCATGCGGAATTTCAGCAGGCAGCCGGCCACTCCGGGCCACCGGGCCCTGGACACGAACGATGCCCTTTCCCCTGAGAAACAAAACTCACCAGGCCAGGTTCCTGATGTCAGTTTGCAGGAGGCACTTGGCACTCTCAAACCAGACACAGTTGCCTGTGGGGGCACCTTGCATCTGGGAGATATCCTGAAGCATGCGGAATTTCAGCAGGCAGCCGGCCACTCCGGGCCACCGGGCCCTGGACACGAACGATGCCCTTTCCCCTGAGAAACAAAACTCACCAGGCCAGGTTCCTGATGTCAGTTTGCAGGAGGCACTTGGCACTCTCAAACCAGACACAGTTGCCTGTGGGGGCACCTTGCATCTGGGAGATATCCTGAAGCATGCGGAATTTCAGCAGGCAGCCGGCCACTCCGGGCCACCGGGCCCTGGACACGAACGATGCCCTTTCCCCTGAGAAACAAAACTCACCAGGCCAGGTTCCTGATGTCAGTTTGCAGGAGGCACTTGGCACTCTCAAACCAGACACAGTTGCCTGTGGGGGCACCTTGCATCTGGGAGATATCCTGAACCATGCGGAATTTCAGCAGGCAGCCGGCCACTCCGGGCCACCGGGCCCTGGACACGAACGATGCCCTTTCCCCTGAGAAACAAAACTCACCAGGCCAGGTTCCTGATGTCAGTTTGCAGGAGGCACTTGGCACTCTCAAACCAGACACAGTTGCCTGTGGGGGCACCTTGCATCTGGGAGATATCCTGAACCATGCGGAATTTCAGCAGGCAGCCGGCCACTCCGGGCCACCGGGCCCTGGACACGAACCATGCCCTTTCCCCTGAGAAACAAAACTCACCAGGCCAGGTTCCTGATGTCAGTTTGCAGGAGGCACTTGGCACTCTCAAACCAGACACAGTTGCCTGTGGGGGCACCTTGCATCTGGGAGATATCCTGAACCATGCGGAATTTCAGCAGGCAGCCGGCCACTCCGGGCCACCGGGCCCTGGACACGAACCATGCCCTTTCCCCTGAGAAACAAAACTCACCAGGCCAGGTTCCTGATGTCAGTTTGCAGGAGGCACTTGGCACTCTCAAACCAGACACAGTTGCCTGTGGGGGCACCTTGCATCTGGGAGATATCCTGAAGCATGCGGAATTTCAGCAGGCAGCCGGCCACTCCGGGCCACCGGGCCCTGGACACAAACGATGCCCTTTCCCCTGAGAAGCAAAACTCACCAGGCCAGGTTCCTGATGTCAGTTTGCAGGAGGCACTTGGCACTGTCAAACCAGACACAGTTGCCTGTGGGGGCACCTTGCATCTGGGAGATATCCTGAACCATGCGGAATTTCAGCAGGCAGCCGGCCACTCCGGGCCACCGGGCCCTGGACACGAACGATGCCCTTTCCCCTGAGAAACAAAACTCACCAGGCCAGGTTCCTGATGTCAGTTTGCAGGAGGCACTTGGCACTCTCAAACCAGACACAGTTGCCTGTGGGGGCACCTTGCATCTGGGAGATATCCTGAACCATGCGGAATTTCAGCAGGCAGCCGGCCACTCCGGGCCACCGGGCCCTGGACACGAACGATGCCCTTTCCCCTGAGAAACAAAACTCACCAGGCCAGGTTCCTGATGTCAGTTTGCAGGAGGCACTTGGCACTCTCAAACCAGACACAGTTGCCTGTGGGGGCACCTTGCATCTGGGAGATATCCTGAAGCATGCGGAATTTCAGCAGGCAGCCGGCCACTCCGGGCCACCTGGCCCTAGCCACGAACCATGCCCTTTCCCCTGAGAAACAAAACTCACCAGGCCAGGTTCCTGATGTCAGTTTGCAGGAGGCACTTGGCACTCTCAAACCAGACACAGTTGCCTGTGGGGGCACCTTGCATCTGGGAGATATCCTGAACCATGCGGAATTTCAGCAGGCAGCCGGCCACTCCGGGCCACCGGGCCCTGGACACGAACCATGCCCTTTCCCCTGAGAAACAAAAGTCACCAGGCCAGGTTCCTGATGTCAGTTTGCAGGAGGCACTTGGCACTGTCAAACCAGACACAGTTGCCTGTGGGGGCACCTTGCATCTGGGAGATATCCTGAAGCATGCGGAATTTCAGCAGGCAGCCGGCCACTCCGGGCCACCGGGCCCTGGACACGAACCATGCCCTTTCCCCTGAGAAACAAAACTCACCAGGCCAGGTTCCTGATGTCAGTTTGCAGGAGGCACTTGGCACTCTCAAACCAGACACAGTTGCCTGTGGGGGCACCTTGCATCTGGGAGATATCCTGAAGCATGCGGAATTTCAGCAGGCAGCCGGCCACTCCGGGCCACCTGGCCCTAGCCACGAACCATGCCCTTTCCCCTGAGAAACAAAACTCACCAGGCCAGGTTCCTGATGTCAGTTTGCAGGAGGCACTTGGCACTCTCAAACCAGACACAGTTGCCTGTGGGGGCACCTTGCATCTGGGAGATATCCTGAAGCATGCGGAATTTCAGCAGGCAGCCGGCCACTCCGGGCCACCGGGCCCTGGACACGAACCATGCCCTTTCCCCTGAGAAACAAAACTCACCAGGCCAGGTTCCTGATGTCAGTTTGCAGGAGGCACTTGGCACTGTCAAACCAGACACAGTTGCCTGTGGGGGCACCTTGCATCTGGGAGATATCCTGAACCATGCGGAATTTCAGCAGGCAGCCGGCCACTCCGGGCCACCGGGCCCTGGACACGAACCATGCCCTTTCCCCTGAGAAACAAAACTCACCAGGCCAGGTTCCTGATGTCAGTTTGCAGGAGGCACTTGGCACTGTCAAACCAGACACAGTTGCCTGTGGGGGCACCTTGCATCTGGGAGATATCCTGAAGCATGCGGAATTTCAGCAGGCAGCCGGCCACTCCGGGCCACCGGGCCCTGGACACGAACGATGCCCTTTCCCCTGAGAAACAAAACTCACCAGGCCAGGTTCCTGATGTCAGTTTGCAGGAGGCACTTGGCACTGTCAAACCAGACACAGTTGCCTGTGGGGGCACCTTGCATCTGGGAGATATCCTGAAGCATGCGGAATTTCAGCAGGCAGCCGGCCACTCCGGGCCACCGGGCCCTGGACACGAACGATGCCCTTTCCCCTGAGAAACAAAACTCACCAGGCCAGGTTCCTGATGTCAGTTTGCAGGAGGCACTTGGCACTCTCAAACCAGACACAGTTGCCTGTGGGGGCACCTTGCATCTGGGAGATATCCTGAAGCATGCGGAATTTCAGCAGGCAGCCGGCCACTCCGGGCCACCGGGCCCTGGACACGAACGATGCCCTTTCCCCTGAGAAACAAAACTCACCAGGCCAGGTTCCTGATGTCAGTTTGCAGGAGGCACTTGGCACTCTCAAACCAGACACAGTTGCCTGTGGGGGCACCTTGCATCTGGGAGATATCCTGAAGCATGCGGAATTTCAGCAGGCAGCCGGCCACTCCGGGCCACCGGGCCCTGGACACGAACGATGCCCTTTCCCCTGAGAAACAAAACTCACCAGGCCAGGTTCCTGATGTCAGTTTGCAGGAGGCACTTGGCACTCTCAAACCAGACACAGTTGCCTGTGGGGGCACCTTGCATCTGGGAGATATCCTGAACCATGCGGAATTTCAGCAGGCAGCCGGCCACTCCGGGCCACCGGGCCCTGGACACGAACCATGCCCTTTCCCCTGAGAAACAAAACTCACCAGGCCAGGTTCCTGATGTCAGTTTGCAGGAGGCACTTGGCACTCTCAAACCAGACACAGTTGCCTGTGGGGGCACCTTGCATCTGGGAGATATCCTGAACCATGCGGAATTTCAGCAGGCAGCCGGCCACTCCGGGCCACCGGGCCCTGGACACGAACCATGCCCTTTCCCCTGAGAAACAAAACTCACCAGGCCAGGTTCCTGATGTCAGTTTGCAGGAGGCACTTGGCACTCTCAAACCAGACACAGTTGCCTGTGGGGGCACCTTGCATCTGGGAGATATCCTGAAGCATGCGGAATTTCAGCAGGCAGCCGGCCACTCCGGGCCACCGGGCCCTGGACACGAACGATGCCCTTTCCCCTGAGAAGCAAAACTCACCAGGCCAGGTTCCTGATGTCAGTTTGCAGGAGGCACTTGGCACTGTCAAACCAGACACAGTTGCCTGTGGGGGCACCTTGCATCTGGGAGATATCCTGAACCATGCGGAATTTCAGCAGGCAGCCGGCCACTCCGGGCCACCGGGCCCTGGACACGAACGATGCCCTTTCCCCTGAGAAACAAAACTCACCAGGCCAGGTTCCTGATGTCAGTTTGCAGGAGGCACTTGGCACTCTCAAACCAGACACAGTTGCCTGTGGGGGCACCTTGCATCTGGGAGATATCCTGAACCATGCGGAATTTCAGCAGGCAGCCGGCCACTCCGGGCCACCGGGCCCTGGACACGAACCATGCCCTTTCCCCTGAGAAACAAAACTCACCAGGCCAGGTTCCTGATGTCAGTTTGCAGGAGGCACTTGGCACTCTCAAACCAGACACAGTTGCCTGTGGGGGCACCTTGCATCTGGGAGATATCCTGAAGCATGCGGAATTTCAGCAGGCAGCCGGCCACTCCGGGCCACCTGGCCCTAGCCACGAACCATGCCCTTTCCCCTGAGAAACAAAACTCACCAGGCCAGGTTCCTGATGTCAGTTTGCAGGAGGCACTTGGCACTCTCAAACCAGACACAGTTGCCTGTGGGGGCACCTTGCATCTGGGAGATATCCTGAACCATGCGGAATTTCAGCAGGCAGCCGGCCACTCCGGGCCACCGGGCCCTGGACAGGAACCATGCCCTTTCCCCTGAGAAACAAAACTCACCAGGCCAGGTTCCTGATGTCAGTTTGCAGGAGGCACTTGGCACTCTCAAACCAGACACAGTTGCCTGTGGGGGCACCTTGCATCTGGGAGATATCCTGAACCATGCGGAATTTCAGCAGGCAGCCGGCCACTCCGGGCCACCGGGCCCTGGACACGAACCATGCCCTTTCCCCTGAGAAACAAAACTCACCAGGCCAGGTTCCTGATGTCAGTTTGCAGGAGGCACTTGGCACTCTCAAACCAGACACAGTTGCCTGTGGGGGCACCTTGCATCTGGGAGATATCCTGAACCATGCGGAATTTCAGCAGGCAGCCGGCCACTCCGGGCCACCGGGCCCTGGACACGAACTATGCCCTTTCCCCTGAGAAACAAAACTCACCAGGCCAGGTTCCTGATGTCAGTTTGCAGGAGGCACTTGGCACTCTCAAACCAGACACAGTTGCCTGTGGGGGCACCTTGCATCTGGGAGATATCCTGAAGCATGCGGAATTTCAGCAGGCAGCCGGCCACTCCGGGCCACCTGGCCCTGGACACGAACCATGCCCTTTCCCCTGAGAAACAAAACTCACCAGGCCAGGTTCCTGATGTCAGTTTGCAGGAGGCACTTGGCACTCTCAAACCAGACACAGTTGCCTGTGGGGGCACCTTGCATCTGGGAGATATCCTGAAGCATGCGGAATTTCAGCAGGCAGCCGGCCACTCCGGGCCACCGGGCCCTGGACACGAACGATGCCCTTTCCCCTGAGAAACAAAACTCACCAGGCCAGGTTCCTGATGTCAGTTTGCAGGAGGCACTTGGCACTGTCAAACCAGACACAGTTGCCTGTGGGGGCACCTTGCATCTGGGAGATATCCTGAACCATGCGGAATTTCAGCAGGCAGCCGGCCACTCCGGGCCACCGGGCCCTGGACACGAACAATGCCCTTTCCCCTGAGAAACAAAACTCACCAGGCCAGGTTCCTGATGTCAGTTTGCAGGAGGCACTTGGCACTGTCAAACCAGACACAGTTGCCTGTGGGGGCACCTTGCATCTGGGAGATATCCTGAACCATGCGGAATTTCAGCAGGCAGCCGGCCACTCCGGGCCACCGGGCCCTGGACACGAACCATGCCCTTTCCCCTGAGAAACAAAACTCACCAGGCCAGGTTCCTGATGTCAGTTTGCAGGAGGCACTTGGCACTGTCAAACCAGACACAGTTGCCTGTGGGGGCACCTTGCATCTGGGAGATATCCTGAAGCATGCGGAATTTCAGCAGGCAGCCGGCCACTCCGGGCCACCGGGCCCTGGACACGAACGATGCCCTTTCCCCTGAGAAACAAAACTCACCAGGCCAGGTTCCTGATGTCAGTTTGCAGGAGGCACTTGGCACTGTCAAACCAGACACAGTTGCCTGTGGGGGCACCTTGCATCTGGGAGATATCCTGAAGCATGCGGAATTTCAGCAGGCAGCCGGCCACTCCGGGCCACCGGGCCCTGGACACGAACGATGCCCTTTCCCCTGAGAAACAAAACTCACCAGGCCAGGTTCCTGATGTCAGTTTGCAGGAGGCACTTGGCACTCTCAAACCAGACACAGTTGCCTGTGGGGGCACCTTGCATCTGGGAGATATCCTGAACCATGCGGAATTTCAGCAGGCAGCCGGCCACTCCGGGCCACCGGGCCCTGGACACGAACTATGCCCTTTCCCCTGAGAAACAAAACTCACCAGGCCAGGTTCCTGATGTCAGTTTGCAGGAGGCACTTGGCACTGTCAAACCAGACACAGTTGCCTGTGGGGGCACCTTGCATCTGGGAGATATCCTGAACCATGCGGAATTTCAGCAGGCAGCCGGCCACTCCGGGCCACCTGGCCCTAGCCACGAACCATGCCCTTTACCCTGAGAAACAAAACTCACCAGGCCAGGTTCCTGATGTCAGTTTGCAGGAGGCACTTGGCACTCTCAAACCAGACACAGTTGCCTGTGGGGGCACCTTGCATCTGGGAGATATCCTGAACCATGCGGAATTTCAGCAGGCAGCCGGCCACTCCGGGCCACCGGGCCCTGGACACGAACCATGCCCTTTCCCCTGAGAAACAAAAGTCACCAGGCCAGGTTCCTGATGTCAGTTTGCAGGAGGCACTTGGCACTGTCAAACCAGACACAGTTGCCTGTGGGGGCACCTTGCATCTGGGAGATATCCTGAACCATGCGGAATTTCAGCAGGCAGCCGGCCACTCCGGGCCACCGGGCCCTGGACACGAACGATGCCCTTTCCCCTGAGAAACAAAACTCACCAGGCCCGGTTCCTGATGTCAGTTTGCAGGAGGCACTTGGCACTCTCAAACCAGACACAGTTGCCTGTGGGGGCACCTTGCATCTGGGAGATATCCTGAACCATGCGGAATTTCAGCAGGCAGCCGGCCACTCCGGGCCACCGGGCCCTGGACACGAACCATGCCCTTTCCCCTGAGAAACAAAACTCACCAGGCCAGGTTCCTGATGTCAGTTTGCAGGAGGCACTTGGCACTCTCAAACCAGACACAGTTGCCTGTGGGGGCACCTTGCATCTGGGAGATATCCTGAACCATGCGGAATTTCAGCAGGCAGCCGGCCACTCCGGGCCACCGGGCCCTGGACACGAACTATGCCCTTTCCCCTGAGAAACAAAACTCACCAGGCCAGGTTCCTGATGTCAGTTTGCAGGAGGCACTTGGCACTCTCAAACCAGACACAGTTGCCTGTGGGGGCACCTTGCATCTGGGAGATATCCTGAAGCATGCGGAATTTCAGCAGGCAGCCGGCCACTCCGGGCCACCTGGCCCTGGACACGAACCATGCCCTTTCCCCTGAGAAACAAAACTCACCAGGCCAGGTTCCTGATGTCAGTTTGCAGGAGGCACTTGGCACTCTCAAACCAGACACAGTTGCCTGTGGGGGCACCTTGCATCTGGGAGATATCCTGAAGCATGCGGAATTTCAGCAGGCAGCCGGCCACTCCGGGCCACCGGGCCCTGGACACGAACGATGCCCTTTCCCCTGAGAAACAAAACTCACCAGGCCAGGTTCCTGATGTCAGTTTGCAGGAGGCACTTGGCACTGTCAAACCAGACACAGTTGCCTGTGGGGGCACCTTGCATCTGGGAGATATCCTGAACCATGCGGAATTTCAGCAGGCAGCCGGCCACTCCGGGCCACCGGGCCCTGGACACGAACAATGCCCTTTCCCCTGAGAAACAAAACTCACCAGGCCAGGTTCCTGATGTCAGTTTGCAGGAGGCACTTGGCACTGTCAAACCAGACACAGTTGCCTGTGGGGGCACCTTGCATCTGGGAGATATCCTGAACCATGCGGAATTTCAGCAGGCAGCCGGCCACTCCGGGCCACCGGGCCCTGGACACGAACCATGCCCTTTCCCCTGAGAAACAAAACTCACCAGGCCAGGTTCCTGATGTCAGTTTGCAGGAGGCACTTGGCACTGTCAAACCAGACACAGTTGCCTGTGGGGGCACCTTGCATCTGGGAGATATCCTGAAGCATGCGGAATTTCAGCAGGCAGCCGGCCACTCCGGGCCACCGGGCCCTGGACACGAACGATGCCCTTTCCCCTGAGAAACAAAACTCACCAGGCCAGGTTCCTGATGTCAGTTTGCAGGAGGCACTTGGCACTGTCAAACCAGACACAGTTGCCTGTGGGGGCACCTTGCATCTGGGAGATATCCTGAAGCATGCGGAATTTCAGCAGGCAGCCGGCCACTCCGGGCCACCGGGCCCTGGACACGAACGATGCCCTTTCCCCTGAGAAACAAAACTCACCAGGCCAGGTTCCTGATGTCAGTTTGCAGGAGGCACTTGGCACTCTCAAACCAGACACAGTTGCCTGTGGGGGCACCTTGCATCTGGGAGATATCCTGAAGCATGCGGAATTTCAGCAGGCAGCCGGCCACTCCGGGCCACCGGGCCCTGGACACGAACTATGCCCTTTCCCCTGAGAAACAAAACTCACCAGGCCAGGTTCCTGATGTCAGTTTGCAGGAGGCACTTGGCACTCTCAAACCAGACACAGTTGCCTGTGGGGGCACCTTGCATCTGGGAGATATCCTGAAGCATGCGGAATTTCAGCAGGCAGCCGGCCACTCCGGGCCACCTGGCCCTAGCCACGAACCATGCCCTTTCCCCTGAGAAACAAAACTCACCAGGCCAGGTTCCTGATGTCAGTTTGCAGGAGGCACTTGGCACTCTCAAACCAGACACAGTTGCCTGTGGGGGCACCTTGCATCTGGGAGATATCCTGAACCATGCGGAATTTCAGCAGGCAGCCGGCCACTCCGGGCCACCGGGCCCTGGACACGAACCATGCCCTTTCCCCTGAGAAACAAAAGTCACCAGGCCAGGTTCCTGATGTCAGTTTGCAGGAGGCACTTGGCACTGTCAAACCAGACACAGTTGCCTGTGGGGGCACCTTGCATCTGGGAGATATCCTGAACCATGCGGAATTTCAGCAGGCAGCCGGCCACTCCGGGCCACCTGGCCCTGGACACGAACGATGCCCTTTCCCCTGAGAAACAAAACTCACCAGGCCCGGTTCCTGATGTCAGTTTGCAGGAGGCACTTGGCACTCTCAAACCAGACACAGTTGCCTGTGGGGGCACCTTGCATCTGGGAGATATCCTGAACCATGCGGAATTTCAGCAGGCAGCCGGCCACTCCGGGCCACCTGGCCCTGGACACGAACCATGCCCTTTCCCCTGAGAAACAAAACTCACCAGGCCAGGTTCCTGATGTCAGTTTGCAGGAGGCACTTGGCACTGTCAAACCAGACACAGTTGCCTGTGGGGGCACCTTGCATCTGGGAGATATCCTGAAGCATGCGGAATTTCAGCAGGCAGCCGGCCACTCCGGGCCACCGGGCCCTGGACACGAACCATGCCCTTTCCCCTGAGAAACAAAAGTCACCAGGCCAGGTTCCTGATGTCAGTTTGCAGGAGGCACTTGGCACTGTCAAACCAGACACAGTTGCCTGTGGGGGCACCTTGCATCTGGGAGATATCCTGAACCATGCGGAATTTCAGCAGGCAGCCGGCCACTCCGGGCCACCGGGCCCTGGACACGAACAATGCCCTTTCCCCTGAGAAACAAAACTCACCAGGCCAGGTTCCTGATGTCAGTTTGCAGGAGGCACTTGGCACTGTCAAACCAGACACAGTTGCCTGTGGGGGCACCTTGCATCTGGGAGATATCCTGAACCATGCGGAATTTCAGCAGGCAGCCGGCCACTCCGGGCCACCGGGCCCTGGACACGAACGATGCCCTTTCCCCTGAGAAACAAAACTCACCAGGCCAGGTTCCTGATGTCAGTTTGCAGGAGGCACTTGGCACTCTCAAACCAGACACAGTTGCCTGTGGGGGCACCTTGCATCTGGGAGATATCCTGAAGCATGAGGAATTTCAGCAGGCAGCCGGCCACTCCGGGCCACCGGGCCCTGGACACGAACGATGCCCTTTCCCCTGAGAAACAAAACTCACCAGGCCAGGTTCCTGATGTCAGTTTGCAGGAGGCACTTGGCACTGTCAAACCAGACACAGTTGCCTGTGGGGGCACCTTGCATCTGGGAGATATCCTGAACCATGCGGAATTTCAGCAGGCAGCCGGCCACTCCCGGCCACCGGGCCCTGGACACGAACGATGCCCTTTCCCCTGAGAAACAAAACTCACCAGGCCAGGTTCCTGATGTCAGTTTGCAGGAGGCACTTGGCACTCTCAAACCAGACACAGTTGCCTGTGGGGGCACCTTGCATCTGGGAGATATCCTGAAGCATGCGGAATTTCAGCAGGCAGCCGGCCACTCCGGGCCACCGGGCCCTGGACACGAACGATGCCCTTTCCCCTGAGAAACAAAACTCACCAGGCCAGGTTCCTGATGTCAGTTTGCAGGAGGCACTTGGCACTGTCAAACCAGACACAGTTGCCTGTGGGGGCACCTTGCATCTGGGAGATATCCTGAACCATGCGGAATTTCAGCAGGCAGCCGGCCACTCCGGGCCACCGGGCCCTGGACACGAACAATGCCCTTTCCCCTGAGAAACAAAACTCACCAGGCCAGGTTCCTGATGTCAGTTTGCAGGAGGCACTTGGCACTCTCAAACCAGACACAGTTGCCTGTGGGGGCACCTTGCATCTGGGAGATATCCTGAACCATGCGGAATTTCAGCAGGCAGCCGGCCACTCCGGGCCACCGGGCCCTGGACACGAACGATGCCCTTTCCCCTGAGAAACAAAACTCACCAGGCCAGGTTCCTGATGTCAGTTTGCAGGAGGCACTTGGCACTCTCAAACCAGACACAGTTGCCTGTGGGGGCACCTTGCATCTGGGAGATATCCTGAAGCATGAGGAATTTCAGCAGGCAGCCGGCCACTCCGGGCCACCGGGCCCTGGACACGAACGATGCCCTTTCCCCTGAGAAACAAAACTCACCAGGCCCGGTTCCTGATGTCAGTTTGCAGGAGGCACTTGGCACTCTCAAACCAGACACAGTTGCCTGTGGGGGCACCTTGCATGTGGGAGATATCCTGAAGCATGCGGAATTTCAGCAGGCAGCCGGCCACTCCGGGCCACCTGGCCCTGGACACGAACCATGCCCTTTCCCCTGAGAAACAAAACTCACCAGGCCAGGTTCCTGATGTCAGTTTGCAGGAGGCACTTGGCACTGTCAAACCAGACACAGTTGCCTGTGGGGGCACCTTGCATCTGGGAGATATCCTGAACCATGCGGAATTTCAGCAGGCAGCCGGCCACTCCGGGCCACCGGGCCCTGGACACGAACCATGCCCTTTCCCCTGTGAAACAAAACTCACCAGGCCAGGTTCCTGATGTCAGTTTGCAGGAGGCACTTGGCACTGTCAAACCAGACACAGTTGCCTGTGGGGGCACCTTGCATCTGGGAGATATCCTGAAGCATGCGGAATTTCAGCAGGCAGCCGGCCACTCCGGGCCACCGGGCCCTGGACACGAACAATGCCCTTTCCCCTGAGAAACAAAACTCACCAGGCCAGGTTCCTGATGTCAGTTTGCAGGAGGCACTTGGCACTGTCAAACCAGACACAGTTGCCTGTGGGGGCACCTTGCATCTGGGAGATATCCTGAAGCATGCGGAATTTCAGCAGGCAGCCGGCCACTCCGGGCCACCGGGCCCTGGACACGAACGATGCCCTTTCCCCTGAGAAACAAAACTCACCAGGCCAGGTTCCTGATGTCAGTTTGCAGGAGGCACTTGGCACTCTCAAACCAGACACAGTTGCCTGTGGGGGCACCTTGCATCTGGGAGATATCCTGAAGCATGCGGAATTTCAGCAGGCAGCCGGCCACTCCGGGCCACCGGGCCCTGGACACGAACCATGCCCTTTCCCCTGAGAAACAAAACTCACCAGGCCAGGTTCCTGATGTCAGTTTGCAGGAGGCACTTGGCACTGTCAAACCAGACACAGTTGCCTGTGGGGGCACCTTGCATCTGGGAGATATCCTGAACCATGCGGAATTTCAGCAGGCAGCCGGCCACTCCGGGCCACCGGGCCCTGGACACGAACGATGCCCTTTCCCCTGAGAAACAAAACTCACCAGGCCAGGTTCCTGATGTCAGTTTGCAGGAGGCACTTGGCACTGTCAAACCAGACACAGTTGCCTGTGGGGGCACCTTGCATCTGGGAGATATCCTGAACCATGCGGAATTTCAGCAGGCAGCCGGCCACTCCGGGCCACCGGGCCCTGGACACGAACAATGCCCTTTCCCCTGAGAAACAAAACTCACCAGGCCAGGTTCCTGATGTCAGTTTGCAGGAGGCACTTGGCACTCTCAAACCAGACACAGTTGCCTGTGGGGGCACCTTGCATCTGGGAGATATCCTGAAGCATGCGGAATTTCAGCAGGCAGCCGGCCACTCCGGGCCACCGGGCCCTGGACACGAACGATGCCCTTTCCCCTGAGAAACAAAACTCACCAGGCCAGGTTCCTGATGTCAGTTTGCAGGAGGCACTTGGCACTCTCAAACCAGACACAGTTGCCTGTGGGGGCACCTTGCATCTGGGAGATATCCTGAAGCATGCGGAATTTCAGCAGGCAGCCGGCCACTCCGGGCCACCTGGCCCTAGCCACGAACCATGCCCTTTCCCCTGAGAAACAAAACTCACCAGGCCAGATTCCTGATGTCAGTTTGCAGGAGGCACTTGGCACTCTCAAACCAGACACAGTTGCCTGTGGGGGCACCTTGCATCTGGGAGATATCCTGAACCATGCGGAATTTCAGCAGGCAGCCGGCCACTCCGGGCCACCGGGCCCTGGACACGAACCATGCCCTTTCCCCTGAGAAACAAAAGTCACCAGGCCAGGTTCCTGATGTCAGTTTGCAGGAGGCACTTGGCACTGTCAAACCAGACACAGTTGCCTGTGGGGGCACCTTGCATCTGGGAGATATCCTGAACCATGCGGAATTTCAGCAGGCAGCCGGCCACTCCGGGCCACCTGGCCCTGGACACGAACGATGCCCTTTCCCCTGAGAAACAAAACTCACCAGGCCCGGTTCCTGATGTCAGTTTGCAGGAGGCACTTGGCACTCTCAAACCAGACACAGTTGCCTGTGGGGGCACCTTGCATCTGGGAGATATCCTGAACCATGCGGAATTTCAGCAGGCAGCCGGCCACTCCGGGCCACCTGGCCCTGGACACGAACCATGCCCTTTCCCCTGAGAAACAAAACTCACCAGGCCAGGTTCCTGATGTCAGTTTGCAGGAGGCACTTGGCACTGTCAAACCAGACACAGTTGCCTGTGGGGGCACCTTGCATCTGGGAGATATCCTGAAGCATGCGGAATTTCAGCAGGCAGCCGGCCACTCCGGGCCACCGGGCCCTGGACACGAACCATGCCCTTTCCCCTGAGAAACAAAAGTCACCAGGCCAGGTTCCTGATGTCAGTTTGCAGGAGGCACTTGGCACTGTCAAACCAGACACAGTTGCCTGTGGGGGCACCTTGCATCTGGGAGATATCCTGAACCATGCGGAATTTCAGCAGGCAGCCGGCCACTCCGGGCCACCGGGCCCTGGACACGAACAATGCCCTTTCCCCTGAGAAACAAAACTCACCAGGCCAGGTTCCTGATGTCAGTTTGCAGGAGGCACTTGGCACTGTCAAACCAGACACAGTTGCCTGTGGGGGCACCTTGCATCTGGGAGATATCCTGAAGCATGCGGAATTTCAGCAGGCAGCCGGCCACTCCGGGCCACCGGGCCCTGGACACGAACGATGCCCTTTCCCCTGAGAAACAAAACTCACCAGGCCAGGTTCCTGATGTCAGTTTGCAGGAGGCACTTGGCACTCTCAAACCAGACACAGTTGCCTGTGGGGGCACCTTGCATCTGGGAGATATCCTGAAGCATGCGGAATTTCAGCAGGCAGCCGGCCACTCCGGGCCACCGGGCCCTGGACACGAACGATGCCCTTTCCCCTGAGAAACAAAACTCACCAGGCCAGGTTCCTGATGTCAGTTTGCAGGAGGCACTTGGCACTGTCAAACCAGACACAGTTGCCTGTGGGGGCACCTTGCATCTGGGAGATATCCTGAACCATGCGGAATTTCAGCAGGCAGCCGGCCACTCCGGGCCACCGGGCCCTGGACACGAACGATGCCCTTTCCCCTGAGAAACAAAACTCACCAGGCCAGGTTCCTGATGTCAGTTTGCAGGAGGCACTTGGCACTCTCAAACCAGACACAGTTGCCTGTGGGGGCACCTTGCATCTGGGAGATATCCTGAACCATGCGGAATTTCAGCAGGCAGCCGGCCACTCCGGGCCACCGGGCCCTGGACACGAACTATGCCCTTTCCCCTGAGAAACAAAACTCACCAGGCCAGGTTCCTGATGTCAGTTTGCAGGAGGCACTTGGCACTCTCAAACCAGACACAGTTGCCTGTGGGGGCACCTTGCATCTGGGAGATATCCTGAAGCATGCGGAATTTCAGCAGGCAGCCGGCCACTCCGGGCCACCTGGCCCTGGACAAGAACCATGCCCTTTCCCCTGAGAAACAAAACTCACCAGGCCAGGTTCCTGATGTCAGTTTGCAGGAGGCACTTGGCACTGTCAAACCAGACACAGTTGCCTGTGGGGGCACCTTGCATCTGGGAGATATCCTGAAGCATGCGGAATTTCAGCAGGCAGCCGGCCACTCCGGGCCACCGGGCCCTGGACACGAACAATGCCCTTTCCCCTGAGAAACAAAACTCACCAGGCCAGGTTCCTGATGTCAGTTTGCAGGAGGCACTTGGCACTGTCAAACCAGACACAGTTGCCTGTGGGGGCACCTTGCATCTGGGAGATATCCTGAAGCATGCGGAATTTCAGCAGGCAGCCGGCCACTCCGGGCCACCGGGCCCTGGACACGAACGATGCCCTTTCCCCTGAGAAACAAAACTCACCAGGCCAGGTTCCTGATGTCAGTTTGCAGGAGGCACTTGGCACTCTCAAACCAGACACAGTTGCCTGTGGGGGCACCTTGCATCTGGGAGATATCCTGAAGCATGAGGAATTTCAGCAGGCAGCCGGCCACTCCGGGCCACCGGGCCCTGGACACGAACGATGCCCTTTCCCCTGAGAAACAAAACTCACCAGGCCAGGTTCCTGATGTCAGTTTGCAGGAGGCACTTGGCACTGTCAAACCAGACACAGTTGCCTGTGGGGGCACCTTGCATCTGGGAGATATCCTGAACCATGCGGAATTTCAGCAGGCAGCCGGCCACTCCCGGCCACCGGGCCCTGGACACGAACGATGCCCTTTCCCCTGAGAAACAAAACTCACCAGGCCAGGTTCCTGATGTCAGTTTGCAGGAGGCACTTGGCACTCTCAAACCAGACACAGTTGCCTGTGGGGGCACCTTGCATCTGGGAGATATCCTGAAGCATGCGGAATTTCAGCAGGCAGCCGGCCACTCCGGGCCACCGGGCCCTGGACACGAACGATGCCCTTTCCCCTGAGAAACAAAACTCACCAGGCCAGGTTCCTGATGTCAGTTTGCAGGAGGCACTTGGCACTGTCAAACCAGACACAGTTGCCTGTGGGGGCACCTTGCATCTGGGAGATATCCTGAACCATGCGGAATTTCAGCAGGCAGCCGGCCACTCCGGGCCACCGGGCCCTGGACACGAACAATGCCCTTTCCCCTGAGAAACAAAACTCACCAGGCCAGGTTCCTGATGTCAGTTTGCAGGAGGCACTTGGCACTCTCAAACCAGACACAGTTGCCTGTGGGGGCACCTTGCATCTGGGAGATATCCTGAACCATGCGGAATTTCAGCAGGCAGCCGGCCACTCCGGGCCACCGGGCCCTGGACACGAACGATGCCCTTTCCCCTGAGAAACAAAACTCACCAGGCCAGGTTCCTGATGTCAGTTTGCAGGAGGCACTTGGCACTCTCAAACCAGACACAGTTGCCTGTGGGGGCACCTTGCATCTGGGAGATATCCTGAAGCATGAGGAATTTCAGCAGGCAGCCGGCCACTCCGGGCCACCGGGCCCTGGACACGAACGATGCCCTTTCCCCTGAGAAACAAAACTCACCAGGCCCGGTTCCTGATGTCAGTTTGCAGGAGGCACTTGGCACTCTCAAACCAGACACAGTTGCCTGTGGGGGCACCTTGCATGTGGGAGATATCCTGAAGCATGCGGAATTTCAGCAGGCAGCCGGCCACTCCGGGCCACCTGGCCCTGGACACGAACCATGCCCTTTCCCCTGAGAAACAAAACTCACCAGGCCAGGTTCCTGATGTCAGTTTGCAGGAGGCACTTGGCACTGTCAAACCAGACACAGTTGCCTGTGGGGGCACCTTGCATCTGGGAGATATCCTGAACCATGCGGAATTTCAGCAGGCAGCCGGCCACTCCGGGCCACCGGGCCCTGGACACGAACCATGCCCTTTCCCCTGTGAAACAAAACTCACCAGGCCAGGTTCCTGATGTCAGTTTGCAGGAGGCACTTGGCACTGTCAAACCAGACACAGTTGCCTGTGGGGGCACCTTGCATCTGGGAGATATCCTGAAGCATGCGGAATTTCAGCAGGCAGCCGGCCACTCCGGGCCACCGGGCCCTGGACACGAACAATGCCCTTTCCCCTGAGAAACAAAACTCACCAGGCCAGGTTCCTGATGTCAGTTTGCAGGAGGCACTTGGCACTGTCAAACCAGACACAGTTGCCTGTGGGGGCACCTTGCATCTGGGAGATATCCTGAAGCATGCGGAATTTCAGCAGGCAGCCGGCCACTCCGGGCCACCGGGCCCTGGACACGAACGATGCCCTTTCCCCTGAGAAACAAAACTCACCAGGCCAGGTTCCTGATGTCAGTTTGCAGGAGGCACTTGGCACTGTCAAACCAGACACAGTTGCCTGTGGGGGCACCTTGCATCTGGGAGATATCCTGAAGCATGCGGAATTTCAGCAGGCAGCCGGCCACTCCGGGCCACCGGGCCCTGGACACGAACGATGCCCTTTCCCCTGAGAAACAAAACTCACCAGGCCAGGTTCCTGATGTCAGTTTGCAGGAGGCACTTGGCACTGTCAAACCAGACACAGTTGCCTGTGGGGGCACCTTGCATCTGGGAGATATCCTGAACCATGCGGAATTTCAGCAGGCAGCCGGCCACTCCGGGCCACCGGGCCCTGGACACGAACGATGCCCTTTCCCCTGAGAAACAAAACTCACCAGGCCAGGTTCCTGATGTCAGTTTGCAGGAGGCACTTGGCACTCTCAAACCAGACACAGTTGCCTGTGGGGGCACCTTGCATCTGGGAGATATCCTGAACCATGCGGAATTTCAGCAGGCAGCCGGCCACTCCGGGCCACCGGGCCCTGGACACGAACAATGCCCTTTCCCCTGAGAAACAAAACTCACCAGGCCAGGTTCCTGATGTCAGTTTGCAGGAGGCACTTGGCACTCTCAAACCAGACACAGTTGCCTGTGGGGGCACCTTGCATCTGGGAGATATCCTGAAGCATGCGGAATTTCAGCAGGCAGCCGGCCACTCCGGGCCACCGGGCCCTGGACACGAACGATGCCCTTTCCCCTGAGAAACAAAACTCACCAGGCCAGGTTCCTGATGTCAGTTTGCAGGAGGCACTTGGCACTCTCAAACCAGACACAGTTGCCTGTGGGGGCACCTTGCATCTGGGAGATATCCTGAACCATGCGGAATTTCAGCAGGCAGCCGGCCACTCCGGGCCACCGGGCCCTGGACACGAACCATGCCCTTTCCCCTGAGAAACAAAACTCACCAGGCCAGGTTCCTGATGTCAGTTTGCAGGAGGCACTTGGCACTCTCAAACCAGACACAGTTGCCTGTGGGGGCACCTTGCATCTGGGAGATATCCTGAAGCATGCGGAATTTCAGCAGGCAGCCGGCCACTCCGGGCCACCGGGCCCTGGACACGAACCATGCCCTTTCCCCTGAGAAACAAAACTCACCAGGCCAGGTTCCTGATGTCAGTTTGCAGGAGGCACTTGGCACTGTCAAACCAGACACAGTTGCCTGTGGGGGCACCTTGCATCTGGGAGATATCCTGAAGCATGCGGAATTTCAGCAGGCAGCCGGCCACTCCGGGCCACCGGGCCCTGGACACGAACCATGCCCTTTCCCCTGAGAAACAAAACTCACCAGGCCAGGTTCCTGATGTCAGTTTGCAGGAGGCACTTGGCACTGTCAAACCAGACACAGTTGCCTGTGGGGGCACCTTGCATCTGGGAGATATCCTGAACCATGCGGAATTTCAGCAGGCAGCCGGCCACTCCGGGCCACCGGGCCCTGGACACGAACAATGCCCTTTCCCCTGAGAAACAAAACTCACCAGGCCAGGTTCCTGATGTCAGTTTGCAGGAGGCACTTGGCACTGTCAAACCAGACACAGTTGCCTGTGGGGGCACCTTGCATCTGGGAGATATCCTGAACCATGCGGAATTTCAGCAGGCAGCCGGCCACTCCGGGCCACCGGGCCCTGGACACGAACGATGCCCTTTCCCCTGAGAAACAAAACTCACCAGGCCAGGTTCCTGATGTCAGTTTGCAGGAGGCACTTGGCACTGTCAAACCAGACACAGTTGCTTGTGGGGGCACCTTGCATCTGGGAGATATCCTGAAGCATGCGGAATTTCAGCAGGCAGCCGGCCACTCCGGGCCACCGGGCCCTGGACACGAACCATGCCCTTTCCCCTGAGAAACAAAACTCACCAGGCCAGGTTCCTGATGTCAGTTTGCAGGAGGCACTTGGCACTGTCAAACCAGACACAGTTGCCTGTGGGGGCACCTTGCATCTGGGAGATATCCTGAACCATGCGGAATTTCAGCAGGCAGCCGGCCACTCCGGGCCACCGGGCCCTGGACACGAACGATGCCCTTTCCCCTGAGAAACAAAACTCACCAGGCCAGGTTCCTGATGTCAGTTTGCAGGAGGCACTTGGCACTGTCAAACCAGACACAGTTGCCTGTGGGGGCACCTTGCATCTGGGAGATATCCTGAACCATGCGGAATTTCAGCAGGCAGCCGGCCACTCCGGGCCACCGGGCCCTGGACACGAACTATGCCCTTTCCCCTGAGAAACAAAAGTCACCAGGCCAGGTTCCTGATGTCAGTTTGCAGGAGGCACTTGGCACTCTCAAACCAGACACAGTTGCCTGTGGGGGCACCTTGCATCTGGGAGATATCCTGAAGCATGCGGAATTTCAGCAGGCAGCCGGCCACTCCGGGCCACCGGGCCCTGGACACGAACCATGCCCTTTCCCCTGAGAAACAAAACTCACCAGGCCAGGTTCCTGATGTCAGTTTGCAGGAGGCACTTGGCACTCTCAAACCAGACACAGTTGCCTGTGGGGGCACCTTGCATCTGGGAGATATCCTGAAGCATGCGGAATTTCAGCAGGCAGCCGGCCACTCCGGGCCACCGGGCCCTGGACACGAACCATGCCCTTTCCCCTGAGAAACAAAACTCACCAGGCCAGGTTCCTGATGTCAGTTTGCAGGAGGCACTTGGCACTGTCAAACCAGACACAGTTGCCTGTGGGGGCACCTTGCATCTGGGAGATATCCTGAAGCATGCGGAATTTCAGCAGGCAGCCGGCCACTCCGGGCCACCGGGCCCTGGACACGAACAATGCCCTTTCCCCTGAGAAACAAAACTCACCAGGCCAGGTTCCTGATGTCAGTTTGCAGGAGGCACTTGGCACTCTCAAACCAGACACAGTTGCCTGTGGGGGCACCTTGCATCTGGGAGATATCCTGAACCATGCGGAATTTCAGCAGGCAGCCGGCCACTCCGGGCCACCGGGCCCTGGACACGAACTATGCCCTTTCCCCTGAGAAACAAAACTCACCAGGCCAGGTTCCTGATGTCAGTTTGCAGGAGGCACTTGGCACTCTCAAACCAGACACAGTTGCCTGTGGGGGCACCTTGCATCTGGGAGATATCCTGAAGCATGCGGAATTTCAGCAGGCAGCCGGCCACTCCGGGCCACCTGGCCCTGGACAAGAACCATGCCCTTTCCCCTGAGAAACAAAACTCACCAGGCCAGGTTCCTGATGTCAGTTTGCAGGAGGCACTTGGCACTCTCAAACCAGACACAGTTGCCTGTGGGGGCACCTTGCATCTGGGAGATATCCTGAAGCATGCGGAATTTCAGCAGGCAGCCGGCCACTCCGGGCCACCGGGCCCTGGACACGAACCATGCCCTTTCCCCTGAGAAACAAAACTCACCAGGCCAGGTTCCTGATGTCAGTTTGCAGGAGGCACTTGGCACTCTCAAACCAGACACAGTTGCCTGTGGGGGCACCTTGCATCTGGGAGATATCCTGAAGCATGCGGAATTTCAGCAGGCAGCCGGCCACTCCGGGCCACCGGGCCCTGGACACGAACTATGCCCTTTCCCCTGAGAAACAAAACTCACCAGGCCAGGTTCCTGATGTCAGTTTGCAGGAGGCACTTGGCACTGTCAAACCAGACACAGTTGCCTGTGGGGGCACCTTGCATCTGGGAGATATCCTGAAGCATGCGGAATTTCAGCAGGCAGCCGGCCACTCCGGGCCACCGGGCCCTGGACACGAACAATGCCCTTTCCCCTGAGAAACAAAACTCACCAGGCCAGGTTCCTGATGTCAGTTTGCAGGAGGCACTTGGCACTGTCAAACCAGACACAGTTGCCTGTGGGGGCACCTTGCATCTGGGAGATATCCTGAACCATGCGGAATTTCAGCAGGCAGCCGGCCACTCCGGGCCACCGGGCCCTGGACACGAACCATGCCCTTTCCCCTGAGAAACAAAACTCACCAGGCCAGGTTCCTGATGTCAGTTTGCAGGAGGCACTTGGCACTCTCAAACCAGACACAGTTGCCTGTGGGGGCACCTTGCATCTGGGAGATATCCTGAAGCATGAGGAATTTCAGCAGGCAGCCGGCCACTCCGGGCCACCGGGCCCTGGACACGAACGATGCCCTTTCCCCTGAGAAACAAAACTCACCAGGCCAGGTTCCTGATGTCAGTTTGCAGGAGGCACTTGGCACTCTCAAACCAGACACAGTTGCCTGTGGGGGCACCTTGCATCTGGGAGATATCCTGAAGCATGCGGAATTTCAGCAGGCAGCCGGCCACTCCGGGCCACCGGGCCCTGGACACGAACCATGCCCTTTCCCCTGAGAAACAAAACTCACCAGGCCAGGTTCCTGATGTCAGTTTGCAGGAGGCACTTGGCACTCTCAAACCAGACACAGTTGCCTGTGGGGGCACCTTGCATCTGGGAGATATCCTGAAGCATGCGGAATTTCAGCAGGCAGCCGGCCACTCCGGGCCACCGGGCCCTGGACACGAACCATGCCCTTTCCCCTGAGAAACAAAACTCACCAGGCCAGGTTCCTGATGTCAGTTTGCAGGAGGCACTTGGCACTGTCAAACCAGACACAGTTGCCTGTGGGGGCACCTTGCATCTGGGAGATATCCTGAAGCATGCGGAATTTCAGCAGGCAGCCGGCCACTCCGGGCCACCGGGCCCTGGACACGAACAATGCCCTTTCCCCTGAGAAACAAAACTCACCAGGCCAGGTTCCTGATGTCAGTTTGCAGGAGGCACTTGGCACTCTCAAACCAGACACAGTTGCCTGTGGGGGCACCTTGCATCTGGGAGATATCCTGAACCATGCGGAATTTCAGCAGGCAGCCGGCCACTCCGGGCCACCGGGCCCTGGACACGAACTATGCCCTTTCCCCTGAGAAACAAAACTCACCAGGCCAGGTTCCTGATGTCAGTTTGCAGGAGGCACTTGGCACTCTCAAACCAGACACAGTTGCCTGTGGGGGCACCTTGCATCTGGGAGATATCCTGAAGCATGCGGAATTTCAGCAGGCAGCCGGCCACTCCGGGCCACCTGGCCCTGGACAAGAACCATGCCCTTTCCCCTGAGAAACAAAACTCACCAGGCCAGGTTCCTGATGTCAGTTTGCAGGAGGCACTTGGCACTCTCAAACCAGACACAGTTGCCTGTGGGGGCACCTTGCATCTGGGAGATATCCTGAAGCATGCGGAATTTCAGCAGGCAGCCGGCCACTCCGGGCCACCGGGCCCTGGACACGAACCATGCCCTTTCCCCTGAGAAACAAAACTCACCAGGCCAGGTTCCTGATGTCAGTTTGCAGGAGGCACTTGGCACTGTCAAACCAGACACAGTTGCCTGTGGGGGCACCTTGCATCTGGGAGATATCCTGAAGCATGCGGAATTTCAGCAGGCAGCCGGCCACTCCGGGCCACCGGGCCCTGGACACGAACTATGCCCTTTCCCCTGAGAAACAAAACTCACCAGGCCAGGTTCCTGATGTCAGTTTGCAGGAGGCACTTGGCACTGTCAAACCAGACACAGTTGCCTGTGGGGGCACCTTGCATCTGGGAGATATCCTGAAGCATGCGGAATTTCAGCAGGCAGCCGGCCACTCCGGGCCACCGGGCCCTGGACACGAACAATGCCCTTTCCCCTGAGAAACAAAACTCACCAGGCCAGGTTCCTGATGTCAGTTTGCAGGAGGCACTTGGCACTGTCAAACCAGACACAGTTGCCTGTGGGGGCACCTTGCATGTGGGAGATATCCTGAAGCATGCGGAATTTCAGCAGGCAGCCGGCCACTCCGGGCCACCGGGCCCTGGACACGAACCATGCCCTTTCCCCTGAGAAACAAAACTCACCAGGCCAGGTTCCTGATGTCAGTTTGCAGGAGGCACTTGGCACTCTCAAACCAGACACAGTTGCCTGTGGGGGCACCTTGCATCTGGGAGATATCCTGAAGCATGAGGAATTTCAGCAGGCAGCCGGCCACTCCGGGCCACCGGGCCCTGGACACGAACGATGCCCTTTCCCCTGAGAAACAAAACTCACCAGGCCAGGTTCCTGATGTCAGTTTGCAGGAGGCACTTGGCACTCTCAAACCAGACACAGTTGCCTGTGGGGGCACCTTGCATCTGGGAGATATCCTGAACCATGCGGAATTTCAGCAGGCAGCCGGCCACTCCCGGCCACCGGGCCCTGGACACGAACCATGCCCTTTCCCCTGAGAAACAAAACTCACCAGGCCAGGTTCCTGATGTCAGTTTGCAGGAGGCACTTGGCACTGTCAAACCAGACACAGTTGCCTGTGGGGGCACCTTGCATCTGGGAGATATCCTGAAGCATGCGGAATTTCAGCAGGCAGCCGGCCACTCCGGGCCACCGGGCCCTGGACACGAACCATGCCCTTTCCCCTGAGAAACAAAACTCACCAGGCCAGGTTCCTGATGTCAGTTTGCAGGAGGCACTTGGCACTGTCAAACCAGACACAGTTGCCTGTGGGGGCACCTTGCATCTGGGAGATATCCTGAACCATGCGGAATTTCAGCAGGCAGCCGGCCACTCCGGGCCACCGGGCCCTGGACACGAACAATGCCCTTTCCCCTGAGAAACAAAACTCACCAGGCCAGGTTCCTGATGTCAGTTTGCAGGAGGCACTTGGCACTCTCAAACCAGACACAGTTGCCTGTGGGGGCACCTTGCATCTGGGAGATATCCTGAAGCATGCGGAATTTCAGCAGGCAGCCGGCCACTCCGGGCCACCGGGCCCTGGACACGAACGATGCCCTTTCCCCTGAGAAACAAAACTCACCAGGCCAGGTTCCTGATGTCAGTTTGCAGGAGGCACTTGGCACTCTCAAACCAGACACAGTTGCCTGTGGGGGCACCTTGCATCTGGGAGATATCCTGAAGCATGCGGAATTTCAGCAGGCAGCCGGCCACTCCAGGCCACCGGGCCCTGGACACGAACCATGCCCTTTCCCCTGAGAAACAAAACTCACCAGGCCAGGTTCCTGATGTCAGTTTGCAGGAGGCACTTGGCACTGTCAAACCAGACACAGTTGCCTGTGGGGGCACCTTGCATCTGGGAGATATCCTGAACCATGCGGAATTTCAGCAGGCAGCCGGCCACTCCGGGCCACCGGGCCCTGGACACGAACCATGCCCTTTCCCCTGAGAAACAAAACTCACCAGGCCAGGTTCCTGATGTCAGTTTGCAGGAGGCACTTGGCACTGTCAAACCAGACACAGTTGCCTGTGGGGGCACCTTGCATCTGGGAGATATCCTGAAGCATGCGGAATTTCAGCAGGCAGCCGGCCACTCCGGGCCACCGGGCCCTGGACACGAACAATGCCCTTTCCCCTGAGAAACAAAACTCACCAGGCCAGGTTCCTGATGTCAGTTTGCAGGAGGCACTTGGCACTGTCAAACCAGACACAGTTGCCTGTGGGGGCACCTTGCATCTGGGAGATATCCTGAACCATGCGGAATTTCAGCAGGCAGCCGGCCACTCCGGGCCACCGGGCCCTGGACACGAACGATGCCCTTTCCCCTGAGAAACAAAACTCACCAGGCCAGGTTCCTGATGTCAGTTTGCAGGAGGCACTTGGCACTGTCAAACCAGACACAGTTGCCTGTGGGGGCACCTTGCATCTGGGAGATATCCTGAACCATGCGGAATTTCAGCAGGCAGCCGGCCACTCCGGGCCACCGGGCCCTGGACACGAACTATGCCCTTTCCCCTGAGAAACAAAAGTCACCAGGCCAGGTTCCTGATGTCAGTTTGCAGGAGGCACTTGGCACTCTCAAACCAGACACAGTTGCCTGTGGGGGCACCTTGCATCTGGGAGATATCCTGAAGCATGCGGAATTTCAGCAGGCAGCCGGCCACTCCGGGCCACCGGGCCCTGGACACGAACGATGCCCTTTCCCCTGAGAAACAAAACTCACCAGGCCAGGTTCCTGATGTCAGTTTGCAGGAGGCACTTGGCACTCTCAAACCAGACACAGTTGCCTGTGGGGGCACCTTGCATCTGGGAGATATCCTGAAGCATGCGGAATTTCAGCAGGCAGCCGGCCACTCCGGGCCACCGGGCCCTGGACACGAACCATGCCCTTTCCCCTGAGAAACAAAACTCACCAGGCCAGGTTCCTGATGTCAGTTTGCAGGAGGCACTTGGCACTCTCAAACCAGACACAGTTGCCTGTGGGGGCACCTTGCATCTGGGAGATATCCTGAAGCATGCGGAATTTCAGCAGGCAGCCGGCCACTCCGGGCCACCGGGCCCTGGACACGAACAATGCCCTTTCCCCTGAGAAACAAAACTCACCAGGCCAGGTTCCTGATGTCAGTTTGCAGGAGGCACTTGGCACTCTCAAACCAGACACAGTTGCCTGTGGGGGCACCTTGCATCTGGGAGATATCCTGAACCATGCGGAATTTCAGCAGGCAGCCGGCCACTCCGGGCCACCGGGCCCTGGACACGAACTATGCCCTTTCCCCTGAGAAACAAAACTCACCAGGCCAGGTTCCTGATGTCAGTTTGCAGGAGGCACTTGGCACTCTCAAACCAGACACAGTTGCCTGTGGGGGCACCTTGCATCTGGGAGATATCCTGAAGCATGCGGAATTTCAGCAGGCAGCCGGCCACTCCGGGCCACCTGGCCCTGGACAAGAACCATGCCCTTTCCCCTGAGAAACAAAACTCACCAGGCCAGGTTCCTGATGTCAGTTTGCAGGAGGCACTTGGCACTCTCAAACCAGACACAGTTGCCTGTGGGGGCACCTTGCATCTGGGAGATATCCTGAACCATGCGGAATTTCAGCAGGCAGCCGGCCACTCCGGGCCACCGGGCCCTGGACACGAACCATGCCCTTTCCCCTGAGAAACAAAACTCACCAGGCCAGGTTCCTGATGTCAGTTTGCAGGAGGCACTTGGCACTCTCAAACCAGACACAGTTGCCTGTGGGGGCACCTTGCATCTGGGAGATATCCTGAAGCATGCGGAATTTCAGCAGGCAGCCGGCCACTCCGGGCCACCGGGCCCTGGACACGAACCATGCCCTTTCCCCTGAGAAACAAAACTCACCAGGCCAGGTTCCTGATGTCAGTTTGCAGGAGGCACTTGGCACTGTCAAACCAGACACAGTTGCCTGTGGGGGCACCTTGCATCTGGGAGATATCCTGAAGCATGCGGAATTTCAGCAGGCAGCCGGCCACTCCGGGCCACCGGGCCCTGGACACGAACAATGCCCTTTCCCCTGAGAAACAAAACTCACCAGGCCAGGTTCCTGATGTCAGTTTGCAGGAGGCACTTGGCACTGTCAAACCAGACACAGTTGCCTGTGGGGGCACCTTGCATCTGGGAGATATCCTGAACCATGCGGAATTTCAGCAGGCAGCCGGCCACTCCGGGCCACCGGGCCCTGGACACGAACGATGCCCTTTCCCCTGAGAAACAAAACTCACCAGGCCAGGTTCCTGATGTCAGTTTGCAGGAGGCACTTGGCACTCTCAAACCAGACACAGTTGCCTGTGGGGGCACCCTGCATCTGGGAGATATCCTGAAGCATGAGGAATTTCAGCAGGCAGCCGGCCACTCCGGGCCACCGGGCCCTGGACACGAACGATGCCCTTTCCCCTGAGAAACAAAACTCACCAGGCCAGGTTCCTGATGTCAGTTTGCAGGAGGCACTTGGCACTCTCAAACCAGACACAGTTGCCTGTGGGGGCACCTTGCATCTGGGAGATATCCTGAAGCATGCGGAATTTCAGCAGGCAGCCGGCCACTCCGGGCCACCGGGCCCTGGACACGAACCATGCCCTTTCCCCTGAGAAACAAAACTCACCAGGCCAGGTTCCTGATGTCAGTTTGCAGGAGGCACTTGGCACTCTCAAACCAGACACAGTTGCCTGTGGGGGCACCTTGCATCTGGGAGATATCCTGAACCATGCGGAATTTCAGCAGGCAGCCGGCCACTCCGGGCCACCGGGCCCTGGACACGAACCATGCCCTTTCCCCTGAGAAACAAAACTCACCAGGCCAGGTTCCTGATGTCAGTTTGCAGGAGGCACTTGGCACTGTCAAACCAGACACAGTTGCCTGTGGGGGCACCTTGCATCTGGGAGATATCCTGAAGCATGCGGAATTTCAGCAGGCAGCCGGCCACTCCGGGCCACCGGGCCCTGGACACGAACCATGCCCTTTCCCCTGAGAAACAAAACTCACCAGGCCAGGTTCCTGATGTCAGTTTGCAGGAGGCACTTGGCACTGTCAAACCAGACACAGTTGCCTGTGGGGGCACCTTGCATCTGGGAGATATCCTGAAGCATGCGGAATTTCAGCAGGCAGCCGGCCACTCCGGGCCACCGGGCCCTGGACACGAACAATGCCCTTTCCCCTGAGAAACAAAACTCACCAGGCCAGGTTCCTGATGTCAGTTTGCAGGAGGCACTTGGCACTGTCAAACCAGACACAGTTGCCTGTGGGGGCACCTTGCATCTGGGAGATATCCTGAAGCATGCGGAATTTCAGCAGGCAGCCGGCCACTCCGGGCCACCGGGCCCTGGACACGAACGATGCCCTTTCCCCTGAGAAACAAAACTCACCAGGCCAGGTTCCTGATGTCAGTTTGCAGGAGGCACTTGGCACTCTCAAACCAGACACAGTTGCCTGTGGGGGCACCTTGCATCTGGGAGATATCCTGAACCATGCGGAATTTCAGCAGGCAGCCGGCCACTCCGGGCCACCGGGCCCTGGACACGAACTATGCCCTTTCCCCTGAGAAACAAAACTCACCAGGCCAGGTTCCTGATGTCAGTTTGCAGGAGGCACTTGGCACTCTCAAACCAGACACAGTTGCCTGTGGGGGCACCTTGCATCTGGGAGATATCCTGAACCATGCGGAATTTCAGCAGGCAGCCGGCCACTCCGGGCCACCGGGCCCTGGACACGAACTATGCCCTTTCCCCTGAGAAACAAAACTCACCAGGCCAGGTTCCTGATGTCAGTTTGCAGGAGGCACTTGGCACTCTCAAACCAGACACAGTTGCCTGTGGGGGCACCTTGCATCTGGGAGATATCCTGAACCATGCGGAATTTCAGCAGGCAGCCGGCCACTCCGGGCCACCGGGCCCTGGACACGAACCATGCCCTTTCCCCTGAGAAACAAAACTCACCAGGCCAGGTTCCTGATGTCAGTTTGCAGGAGGCACTTGGCACTCTCAAACCAGACACAGTTGCCTGTGGGGGCACCTTGCATCTGGGAGATATCCTGAAGCATGAGGAATTTCAGCAGGCAGCCGGCCACTCCGGGCCACCGGGCCCTGGACACGAACGATGCCCTTTCCCCTGAGAAACAAAACTCACCAGGCCAGGTTCCTGATGTCAGTTTGCAGGAGGCACTTGGCACTCTCAAACCAGACACAGTTGCCTGTGGGGGCACCTTGCATCTGGGAGATATCCTGAAGCATGAGGAATTTCAGCAGGCAGCCGGCCACTCCGGGCCACCGGGCCCTGGACACGAACTATGCCCTTTCCCCTGAGAAACAAAACTCACCAGGCCAGGTTCCTGATGTCAGTTTGCAGGAGGCACTTGGCACTCTCAAACCAGACACAGTTGCCTGTGGGGGCACCTTGCATCTGGGAGATATCCTGAACCATGCGGAATTTCAGCAGGCAGCCGGCCACTCCGGGCCACCGGGCCCTGGACACGAACTATGCCCTTTCCCCTGAGAAACAAAACTCACCAGGCCAGGTTCCTGATGTCAGTTTGCAGGAGGCACTTGGCACTCTCAAACCAGACACAGTTGCCTGTGGGGGCACCTTGCATCTGGGAGATATCCTGAAGCATGCGGAATTTCAGCAGGCAGCCGGCCACTCCGGGCCACCGGGCCCTGGACACGAACCATGCCCTTTCCCCTGAGAAACAAAACTCACCAGGCCAGGTTCCTGATGTCAGTTTGCAGGAGGCACTTGGCACTCTCAAACCAGACACAGTTGCCTGTGGGGGCACCTTGCATCTGGGAGATATCCTGAAGCATGAGGAATTTCAGCAGGCAGCCGGCCACTCCGGGCCACCGGGCCCTGGACACGAACGATGCCCTTTCCCCTGAGAAACAAAACTCACCAGGCCAGGTTCCTGATGTCAGTTTGCAGGAGGCACTTGGCACTCTCAAACCAGACACAGTTGCCTGTGGGGGCACCTTGCATCTGGGAGATATCCTGAACCATGCGGAATTTCAGCAGGCAGCCGGCCACTCCCGGCCACCGGGCCCTGGACACGAACGATGCCCTTTCCCCTGAGAAACAAAACTCACCAGGCCAGGTTCCTGATGTCAGTTTGCAGGAGGCACTTGGCACTGTCAAACCAGACACAGTTGCCTGTGGGGGCACCTTGCATCTGGGAGATATCCTGAAGCATGCGGAATTTCAGCAGGCAGCCGGCCACTCCGGGCCACCGGGCCCTGGACACGAACCATGCCCTTTCCCCTGAGAAACAAAACTCACCAGGCCAGGTTCCTGATGTCAGTTTGCAGGAGGCACTTGGCACTGTCAAACCAGACACAGTTGCCTGTGGGGGCACCTTGCATCTGGGAGATATCCTGAACCATGCGGAATTTCAGCAGGCAGCCGGCCACTCCGGGCCACCGGGCCCTGGACACGAACAATGCCCTTTCCCCTGAGAAACAAAACTCACCAGGCCAGGTTCCTGATGTCAGTTTGCAGGAGGCACTTGGCACTCTCAAACCAGACACAGTTGCCTGTGGGGGCACCTTGCATCTGGGAGATATCCTGAAGCATGCGGAATTTCAGCAGGCAGCCGGCCACTCCGGGCCACCGGGCCCTGGACACGAACGATGCCCTTTCCCCTGAGAAACAAAACTCACCAGGCCAGGTTCCTGATGTCAGTTTGCAGGAGGCACTTGGCACTCTCAAACCAGACACAGTTGCCTGTGGGGGCACCTTGCATCTGGGAGATATCCTGAAGCATGCGGAATTTCAGCAGGCAGCCGGCCACTCCAGGCCACCGGGCCCTGGACACGAACCATGCCCTTTCCCCTGAGAAACAAAACTCACCAGGCCAGGTTCCTGATGTCAGTTTGCAGGAGGCACTTGGCACTGTCAAACCAGACACAGTTGCCTGTGGGGGCACCTTGCATCTGGGAGATATCCTGAACCATGCGGAATTTCAGCAGGCAGCCGGCCACTCCGGGCCACCGGGCCCTGGACACGAACCATGCCCTTTCCCCTGAGAAACAAAACTCACCAGGCCAGGTTCCTGATGTCAGTTTGCAGGAGGCACTTGGCACTGTCAAACCAGACACAGTTGCCTGTGGGGGCACCTTGCATCTGGGAGATATCCTGAAGCATGCGGAATTTCAGCAGGCAGCCGGCCACTCCGGGCCACCGGGCCCTGGACACGAACAATGCCCTTTCCCCTGAGAAACAAAACTCACCAGGCCAGGTTCCTGATGTCAGTTTGCAGGAGGCACTTGGCACTGTCAAACCAGACACAGTTGCCTGTGGGGGCACCTTGCATCTGGGAGATATCCTGAACCATGCGGAATTTCAGCAGGCAGCCGGCCACTCCGGGCCACCGGGCCCTGGACACGAACGATGCCCTTTCCCCTGAGAAACAAAACTCACCAGGCCAGGTTCCTGATGTCAGTTTGCAGGAGGCACTTGGCACTCTCAAACCAGACACAGTTGCCTGTGGGGGCACCTTGCATCTGGGAGATATCCTGAACCATGCGGAATTTCAGCAGGCAGCCGGCCACTCCGGGCCACCGGGCCCTGGACACGAACTATGCCCTTTCCCCTGAGAAACAAAAGTCACCAGGCCAGGTTCCTGATGTCAGTTTGCAGGAGGCACTTGGCACTCTCAAACCAGACACAGTTGCCTGTGGGGGCACCTTGCATCTGGGAGATATCCTGAAGCATGCGGAATTTCAGCAGGCAGCCGGCCACTCCGGGCCACCGGGCCCTGGACACGAACGATGCCCTTTCCCCTGAGAAACAAAACTCACCAGGCCAGGTTCCTGATGTCAGTTTGCAGGAGGCACTTGGCACTCTCAAACCAGACACAGTTGCCTGTGGGGGCACCTTGCATCTGGGAGATATCCTGAAGCATGCGGAATTTCAGCAGGCAGCCGGCCACTCCGGGCCACCGGGCCCTGGACACGAACCATGCCCTTTCCCCTGAGAAACAAAACTCACCAGGCCAGGTTCCTGATGTCAGTTTGCAGGAGGCACTTGGCACTCTCAAACCAGACACAGTTGCCTGTGGGGGCACCTTGCATCTGGGAGATATCCTGAAGCATGCGGAATTTCAGCAGGCAGCCGGCCACTCCGGGCCACCGGGCCCTGGACACGAACAATGCCCTTTCCCCTGAGAAACAAAACTCACCAGGCCAGGTTCCTGATGTCAGTTTGCAGGAGGCACTTGGCACTCTCAAACCAGACACAGTTGCCTGTGGGGGCACCTTGCATCTGGGAGATATCCTGAACCATGCGGAATTTCAGCAGGCAGCCGGCCACTCCGGGCCACCGGGCCCTGGACACGAACTATGCCCTTTCCCCTGAGAAACAAAACTCACCAGGCCAGGTTCCTGATGTCAGTTTGCAGGAGGCACTTGGCACTCTCAAACCAGACACAGTTGCCTGTGGGGGCACCTTGCATCTGGGAGATATCCTGAAGCATGCGGAATTTCAGCAGGCAGCCGGCCACTCCGGGCCACCTGGCCCTGGACAAGAACCATGCCCTTTCCCCTGAGAAACAAAACTCACCAGGCCAGGTTCCTGATGTCAGTTTGCAGGAGGCACTTGGCACTCTCAAACCAGACACAGTTGCCTGTGGGGGCACCTTGCATCTGGGAGATATCCTGAACCATGCGGAATTTCAGCAGGCAGCCGGCCACTCCGGGCCACCGGGCCCTGGACACGAACCATGCCCTTTCCCCTGAGAAACAAAACTCACCAGGCCAGGTTCCTGATGTCAGTTTGCAGGAGGCACTTGGCACTCTCAAACCAGACACAGTTGCCTGTGGGGGCACCTTGCATCTGGGAGATATCCTGAAGCATGCGGAATTTCAGCAGGCAGCCGGCCACTCCGGGCCACCGGGCCCTGGACACGAACCATGCCCTTTCCCCTGAGAAACAAAACTCACCAGGCCAGGTTCCTGATGTCAGTTTGCAGGAGGCACTTGGCACTGTCAAACCAGACACAGTTGCCTGTGGGGGCACCTTGCATCTGGGAGATATCCTGAAGCATGCGGAATTTCAGCAGGCAGCCGGCCACTCCGGGCCACCGGGCCCTGGACACGAACAATGCCCTTTCCCCTGAGAAACAAAACTCACCAGGCCAGGTTCCTGATGTCAGTTTGCAGGAGGCACTTGGCACTGTCAAACCAGACACAGTTGCCTGTGGGGGCACCTTGCATCTGGGAGATATCCTGAACCATGCGGAATTTCAGCAGGCAGCCGGCCACTCCGGGCCACCGGGCCCTGGACACGAACGATGCCCTTTCCCCTGAGAAACAAAACTCACCAGGCCAGGTTCCTGATGTCAGTTTGCAGGAGGCACTTGGCACTCTCAAACCAGACACAGTTGCCTGTGGGGGCACCCTGCATCTGGGAGATATCCTGAAGCATGAGGAATTTCAGCAGGCAGCCGGCCACTCCGGGCCACCGGGCCCTGGACACGAACGATGCCCTTTCCCCTGAGAAACAAAACTCACCAGGCCAGGTTCCTGATGTCAGTTTGCAGGAGGCACTTGGCACTCTCAAACCAGACACAGTTGCCTGTGGGGGCACCTTGCATCTGGGAGATATCCTGAAGCATGCGGAATTTCAGCAGGCAGCCGGCCACTCCGGGCCACCGGGCCCTGGACACGAACCATGCCCTTTCCCCTGAGAAACAAAACTCACCAGGCCAGGTTCCTGATGTCAGTTTGCAGGAGGCACTTGGCACTCTCAAACCAGACACAGTTGCCTGTGGGGGCACCTTGCATCTGGGAGATATCCTGAACCATGCGGAATTTCAGCAGGCAGCCGGCCACTCCGGGCCACCGGGCCCTGGACACGAACCATGCCCTTTCCCCTGAGAAACAAAACTCACCAGGCCAGGTTCCTGATGTCAGTTTGCAGGAGGCACTTGGCACTGTCAAACCAGACACAGTTGCCTGTGGGGGCACCTTGCATCTGGGAGATATCCTGAAGCATGCGGAATTTCAGCAGGCAGCCGGCCACTCCGGGCCACCGGGCCCTGGACACGAACCATGCCCTTTCCCCTGAGAAACAAAACTCACCAGGCCAGGTTCCTGATGTCAGTTTGCAGGAGGCACTTGGCACTGTCAAACCAGACACAGTTGCCTGTGGGGGCACCTTGCATCTGGGAGATATCCTGAAGCATGCGGAATTTCAGCAGGCAGCCGGCCACTCCGGGCCACCGGGCCCTGGACACGAACAATGCCCTTTCCCCTGAGAAACAAAACTCACCAGGCCAGGTTCCTGATGTCAGTTTGCAGGAGGCACTTGGCACTGTCAAACCAGACACAGTTGCCTGTGGGGGCACCTTGCATCTGGGAGATATCCTGAACCATGCGGAATTTCAGCAGGCAGCCGGCCACTCCGGGCCACCGGGCCCTGGACACGAACGATGCCCTTTCCCCTGAGAAACAAAACTCACCAGGCCAGGTTCCTGATGTCAGTTTGCAGGAGGCACTTGGCACTCTCAAACCAGACACAGTTGCCTGTGGGGGCACCTTGCATCTGGGAGATATCCTGAACCATGCGGAATTTCAGCAGGCAGCCGGCCACTCCGGGCCACCGGGCCCTGGACACGAACTATGCCCTTTCCCCTGAGAAACAAAACTCACCAGGCCAGGTTCCTGATGTCAGTTTGCAGGAGGCACTTGGCACTCTCAAACCAGACACAGTTGCCTGTGGGGGCACCTTGCATCTGGGAGATATCCTGAAGCATGCGGAATTTCAGCAGGCAGCCGGCCACTCCGGGCCACCGGGCCCTGGACACGAACCATGCCCTTTCCCCTGAGAAACAAAACTCACCAGGCCAGGTTCCTGATGTCAGTTTGCAGGAGGCACTTGGCACTCTCAAACCAGACACAGTTGCCTGTGGGGGCACCTTGCATCTGGGAGATATCCTGAAGCATGCGGAATTTCAGCAGGCAGCCGGCCACTCCGGGCCACCGGGCCCTGGACACGAACGATGCCCTTTCCCCTGAGAAACAAAACTCACCAGGCCAGGTTCCTGATGTCAGTTTGCAGGAGGCACTTGGCACTGTCAAACCAGACACAGTTGCCTGTGGGGGCACCTTGCATCTGGGAGATATCCTGAACCATGCGGAATTTCAGCAGGCAGCCGGCCACTCCGGGCCACCGGGCCCTGGACACGAACAATGCCCTTTCCCCTGAGAAACAAAACTCACCAGGCCAGGTTCCTGATGTCAGTTTGCAGGAGGCACTTGGCACTCTCAAACCAGACACAGTTGCCTGTGGGGGCACCTTGCATCTGGGAGATATCCTGAACCATGCGGAATTTCAGCAGGCAGCCGGCCACTCCGGGCCACCGGGCCCTGGACACGAACTATGCCCTTTCCCCTGAGAAACAAAACTCACCAGGCCAGGTTCCTGATGTCAGTTTGCAGGAGGCACTTGGCACTCTCAAACCAGACACAGTTGCCTGTGGGGGCACCTTGCATCTGGGAGATATCCTGAAGCATGCGGAATTTCAGCAGGCAGCCGGCCACTCCGGGCCACCTGGCCCTGGACAAGAACCATGCCCTTTCCCCTGAGAAACAAAACTCACCAGGCCAGGTTCCTGATGTCAGTTTGCAGGAGGCACTTGGCACTCTCAAACCAGACACAGTTGCCTGTGGGGGCACCTTGCATCTGGGAGATATCCTGAACCATGCGGAATTTCAGCAGGCAGCCGGCCACTCCGGGCCACCGGGCCCTGGACACGAACCATGCCCTTTCCCCTGAGAAACAAAACTCACCAGGCCAGGTTCCTGATGTCAGTTTGCAGGAGGCACTTGGCACTCTCAAACCAGACACAGTTGCCTGTGGGGGCACCTTGCATCTGGGAGATATCCTGAAGCATGCGGAATTTCAGCAGGCAGCCGGCCACTCCGGGCCACCGGGCCCTGGACACGAACCATGCCCTTTCCCCTGAGAAACAAAACTCACCAGGCCAGGTTCCTGATGTCAGTTTGCAGGAGGCACTTGGCACTGTCAAACCAGACACAGTTGCCTGTGGGGGCACCTTGCATCTGGGAGATATCCTGAAGCATGCGGAATTTCAGCAGGCAGCCGGCCACTCCGGGCCACCGGGCCCTGGACACGAACAATGCCCTTTCCCCTGAGAAACAAAACTCACCAGGCCAGGTTCCTGATGTCAGTTTGCAGGAGGCACTTGGCACTGTCAAACCAGACACAGTTGCCTGTGGGGGCACCTTGCATCTGGGAGATATCCTGAACCATGCGGAATTTCAGCAGGCAGCCGGCCACTCCGGGCCACCGGGCCCTGGACACGAACCATGCCCTTTCCCCTGAGAAACAAAACTCACCAGGCCAGGTTCCTGATGTCAGTTTGCAGGAGGCACTTGGCACTCTCAAACCAGACACAGTTGCCTGTGGGGGCACCTTGCATCTGGGAGATATCCTGAAGCATGAGGAATTTCAGCAGGCAGCCGGCCACTCCGGGCCACCGGGCCCTGGACACGAACGATGCCCTTTCCCCTGAGAAACAAAACTCACCAGGCCAGGTTCCTGATGTCAGTTTGCAGGAGGCACTTGGCACTCTCAAACCAGACACAGTTGCCTGTGGGGGCACCTTGCATCTGGGAGATATCCTGAACCATGCGGAATTTCAGCAGGCAGCCGGCCACTCCCGGCCACCGGGCCCTGGACACGAACGATGCCCTTTCCCCTGAGAAACAAAACTCACCAGGCCAGGTTCCTGATGTCAGTTTGCAGGAGGCACTTGGCACTGTCAAACCAGACACAGTTGCCTGTGGGGGCACCTTGCATCTGGGAGATATCCTGAAGCATGCGGAATTTCAGCAGGCAGCCGGCCACTCCGGGCCACCGGGCACCGGACACGAACGATGCCCTTTCCCCTGAGAAACAAAAGTCACCAGGCCAGGTTCCTGATGTCAGTTTGCAGGAGGCACTTGGCACTGTCAAACCAGACACAGTTGCCTGTGGGGGCACCTTGCATCTGGGAGATATCCTGAACCATGCGGAATTTCAGCAGGCAGCCGGCCACTCCGGGCCACCGGGCCCTGGACACGAACAATGCCCTTTCCCCTGAGAAACAAAACTCACCAGGCCAGGTTCCTGATGTCAGTTTGCAGGAGGCACTTGGCACTGTCAAACCAGACACAGTTGCCTGTGGGGGCACCTTGCATCTGGGAGATATCCTGAAGCATGCGGAATTTCAGCAGGCAGCCGGCCACTCCGGGCCACCGGGCCCTGGACACGAACGATGCCCTTTCCCCTGAGAAACAAAACTCACCAGGCCAGGTTCCTGATGTCAGTTTGCAGGAGGCACTTGGCACTCTCAAACCAGACACAGTTGCCTGTGGGGGCACCTTGCATCTGGGAGATATCCTGAACCATGCGGAATTTCAGCAGGCAGCCGGCCACTCCGGGCCACCGGGCCCTGGACACGAACCATGCCCTTTCCCCTGAGAAACAAAACTCACCAGGCCAGGTTCCTGATGTCAGTTTGCAGGAGGCACTTGGCACTCTCAAACCAGACACAGTTGCCGGTGGGGGCACCTTGCATCTGGGAGATATCCTGAAGCATGCGGAATTTCAGCAGGCAGCCGGCCACTCCGGGCCACCGGGCCCTGGACACGAACCATGCCCTTTCCCCTGAGAAACAAAACTCACCAGGCCAGGTTCCTGATGTCAGTTTGCAGGAGGCACTTGGCACTGTCAAACCAGACACAGTTGCCTGTGGGGGCACCTTGCATCTGGGAGATATCCTGAACCATGCGGAATTTCAGCAGGCAGCCGGCCACTCCGGGCCACCGGGCCCTGGACACGAACGATGCCCTTTCCCCTGAGAAACAAAACTCACCAGGCCAGGTTCCTGATGTCAGTTTGCAGGAGGCACTTGGCACTCTCAAACCAGACACAGTTGCTTGTGGGGGCACCTTGCATCTGGGAGATATCCTGAACCATGCGGAATTTCAGCAGGCAGCCGGCCACTCCGGGCCACCGGGCCCTGGACACGAACCATGCCCTTTCCCCTGAGAAACAAAACTCACCAGGCCAGGTTCCTGATGTCAGTTTGCAGGAGGCACTTGGCACTGTCAAACCAGACACAGTTGCCTGTGGGGGCACCTTGCATCTGGGAGATATCCTGAACCATGCGGAATTTCAGCAGGCAGCCGGCCACTCCGGGCCACCGGGCCCTGGACACGAACGATGCCCTTTCCCCTGAGAAACAAAACTCACCAGGCCAGGTTCCTGATGTCAGTTTGCAGGAGGCACTTGGCACTCTCAAACCAGACACAGTTGCCTGTGGGGGCACCTTGCATCTGGGAGATATCCTGAACCATGCGGAATTTCAGCAGGCAGCCGGCCACTCCGGGCCACCGGGCCCTGGACACGAACTATGCCCTTTCCCCTGAGAAACAAAAGTCACCAGGCCAGGTTCCTGATGTCAGTTTGCAGGAGGCACTTGGCACTCTCAAACCAGACACAGTTGCCTGTGGGGGCACCTTGCATCTGGGAGATATCCTGAAGCATGCGGAATTTCAGCAGGCAGCCGGCCACTCCGGGCCACCGGGCCCTGGACACGAACCATGCCCTTTCCCCTGAGAAACAAAACTCACCAGGCCAGGTTCCTGATGTCAGTTTGCAGGAGGCACTTGGCACTCTCAAACCAGACACAGTTGCCTGTGGGGGCACCTTGCATCTGGGAGATATCCTGAAGCATGCGGAATTTCAGCAGGCAGCCGGCCACTCCGGGCCACCGGGCCCTGGACACGAACGATGCCCTTTCCCCTGAGAAACAAAACTCACCAGGCCAGGTTCCTGATGTCAGTTTGCAGGAGGCACTTGGCACTGTCAAACCAGACACAGTTGCCTGTGGGGGCACCTTGCATCTGGGAGATATCCTGAAGCATGCGGAATTTCAGCAGGCAGCCGGCCACTCCGGGCCACCGGGCCCTGGACACGAACAATGCCCTTTCCCCTGAGAAACAAAACTCACCAGGCCAGGTTCCTGATGTCAGTTTGCAGGAGGCACTTGGCACTGTCAAACCAGACACAGTTGCCTGTGGGGGCACCTTGCATCTGGGAGATATCCTGAACCATGCGGAATTTCAGCAGGCAGCCGGCCACTCCGGGCCACCGGGCCCTGGACACGAACGATGCCCTTTCCCCTGAGAAACAAAAGTCACCAGGCCAGGTTCCTGATGTCAGTTTGCAGGAGGCACTTGGCACTCTCAAACCAGACACAGTTGCCTGTGGGGGCACCTTGCATCTGGGAGATATCCTGAAGCATGAGGAATTTCAGCAGGCAGCCGGCCACTCCGGGCCACCGGGCCCTGGACACGAACGATGCCCTTTCCCCTGAGAAACAAAACTCACCAGGCCAGGTTCCTGATGTCAGTTTGCAGGAGGCACTTGGCACTCTCAAACCAGACACAGTTGCCTGTGGGGGCACCTTGCATCTGGGAGATATCCTGAACCATGCGGAATTTCAGCAGGCAGCCGGCCACTCCGGGCCACCGGGCCCTGGACACGAACCATGCCCTTTCCCCTGAGAAACAAAACTCACCAGGCCAGGTTCCTGATGTCAGTTTGCAGGAGGCACTTGGCACTCTCAAACCAGACACAGTTGCCTGTGGGGGCACCTTGCATCTGGGAGATATCCTGAACCATGCGGAATTTCAGCAGGCAGCCGGCCACTCCCGGCCACCGGGCCCTGGACACGAACGATGCCCTTTCCCCTGAGAAACAAAACTCACCAGGCCAGGTTCCTGATGTCAGTTTGCAGGAGGCACTTGGCACTGTCAAACCAGACACAGTTGCCTGTGGGGGCACCTTGCATCTGGGAGATATCCTGAACCATGCGGAATTTCAGCAGGCAGCCGGCCACTCCGGGCCACCGGGCCCTGGACAAGAACCATGCCCTTTCCCCTGAGAAACAAAACTCACCAGGCCAGGTTCCTGATGTCAGTTTGCAGGAGGCACTTGGCACTCTCAAACCAGACACAGTTGCCTGTGGGGGCACCTTGCATCTGGGAGATATCCTGAAGCATGCGGAATTTCAGCAGGCAGCCGGCCACTCCGGGCCACCTGGCCCTGGACACGAACCATGCCCTTTCCCCTGAGAAACAAAACTCACCAGGCCAGGTTCCTGATGTCAGTTTGCAGGAGGCACTTGGCACTCTCAAACCAGACACAGTTGCCTGTGGGGGCACCTTGCATCTGGGAGATATCCTGAAGCATGCGGAATTTCAGCAGGCAGCCGGCCACTCCGGGCCACCGGGCCCTGGACACGAACCATGCCCTTTCCCCTGAGAAACAAAACTCACCAGGCCAGGTTCCTGATGTCAGTTTGCAGGAGGCACTTGGCACTCTCAAACCAGACACAGTTGCCTGTGGGGGCACCTTGCATCTGGGAGATATCCTGAAGCATGCGGAATTTCAGCAGGCAGCCGGCCACTCCGGGCCACCGGGCCCTGGACACGAACCATGCCCTTTCCCCTGAGAAACAAAACTCACCAGGCCAGGTTCCTGATGTCAGTTTGCAGGAGGCACTTGGCACTCTCAAACCAGACACAGTTGCCTGTGGGGGCACCTTGCATCTGGGAGATATCCTGAACCATGCGGAATTTCAGCAGGCAGCCGGCCACTCCGGGCCACCGGGCCCTGGACACGAACCATGCCCTTTCCCCTGAGAAACAAAACTCACCAGGCCAGGTTCCTGATGTCAGTTTGCAGGAGGCACTTGGCACTCTCAAACCAGACACAGTTGCCTGTGGGGGCACCTTGCATCTGGGAGATATCCTGAAGCATGCGGAATTTCAGCAGGCAGCCGGCCACTCCGGGCCACCGGGCCCTGGACACGAACCATGCCCTTTCCCCTGAGAAACAAAACTCACCAGGCCAGGTTCCTGATGTCAGTTTGCAGGAGGCACTTGGCACTGTCAAACCAGACACAGTTGCCTGTGGGGGCACCTTGCATCTGGGAGATATCCTGAACCATGCGGAATTTCAGCAGGCAGCCGGCCACTCCGGGCCACCGGGCCCTGGACACGAACTATGCCCTTTCCCCTGAGAAACAAAACTCACCAGGCCAGGTTCCTGATGTCAGTTTGCAGGAGGCACTTGGCACTCTCAAACCAGACACAGTTGCCTGTGGGGGCACCTTGCATCTGGGAGATATCCTGAACCATGCGGAATTTCAGCAGGCAGCCGGCCACTCCGGGCCACCGGGCCCTGGACACGAACCATGCCCTTTCCCCTGAGAAACAAAACTCACCAGGCCAGGTTCCTGATGTCAGTTTGCAGGAGGCACTTGGCACTCTCAAACCAGACACAGTTGCCTGTGGGGGCACCTTGCATCTGGGAGATATCCTGAACCATGCGGAATTTCAGCAGGCAGCCGGCCACTCCGGGCCACCGGGCCCTGGACACGAACGATGCCCTTTCCCCTGAGAAACAAAACTCACCAGGCCAGGTTCCTGATGTCAGTTTGCAGGAGGCACTTGGCACTGTCAAACCAGACACAGTTGCCTGTGGGGGCACCTTGCATCTGGGAGATATCCTGAACCATGCGGAATTTCAGCAGGCAGCCGGCCACTCCGGGCCACCTGGCCCTGGACACGAACCATGCCCTTTCCCCTGAGAAACAAAACTCACCAGGCCAGGTTCCTGATGTCAGTTTGCAGGAGGCACTTGGCACTCTCAAACCAGACACAGTTGCCTGTGGGGGCACCTTGCATCTGGGAGATATCCTGAACCATGCGGAATTTCAGCAGGCAGCCGGCCACTCCGGGCCACCGGGCCCTGGAAACGAACGATGCCCTTTCCCCTGAGAAACAAAACTCACCAGGCCAGGTTCCTGATGTCAGTTTGCAGGAGGCACTTGGCACTGTCAAACCAGACACAGTTGCCTGTGGGGGCACCTTGCATCTGGGAGATATCCTGAACCATGCGGAATTTCAGCAGGCAGCCGGCCACTCCGGGCCACCGGGCCCTGGACACGAACCATGCCCTTTCCCCTGAGAAACAAAACTCACCAGGCCAGGTTCCTGATGTCAGTTTGCAGGAGGCACTTGGCACTGTCAAACCAGACACAGTTGCCTGTGGGGGCACCTTGCATCTGGGAGATATCCTGAACCATGCGGAATTTCAGCAGGCAGCCGGCCACTCCGGGCCACCGGGCCCTGGACACGAACGATGCCCTTTCCCCTGAGAAACAAAACTCACCAGGCCAGGTTCCTGATGTCAGTTTGCAGGAGGCACTTGGCACTCTCAAACCAGACACAGTTGCCTGTGGGGGCACCTTGCATCTGGGAGATATCCTGAACCATGCGGAATTTCAGCAGGCAGCCGGCCACTCCGGGCCACCGGGCCCTGGACACGAACTATGCCCTTTCCCCTGAGAAACAAAACTCACCAGGCCAGGTTCCTGATGTCAGTTTGCAGGAGGCACTTGGCACTGTCAAACCAGACACAGTTGCCTGTGGGGGCACCTTGCATCTGGGAGATATCCTGAACCATGCGGAATTTCAGCAGGCAGCCGGCCACTCCGGGCCACCGGGCCCTGGACACGAACCATGCCCTTTCCCCTGAGAAACAAAACTCACCAGGCCAGGTTCCTGATGTCAGTTTGCAGGAGGCACTTGGCACTGTCAAACCAGACACAGTTGCCTGTGGGGGCACCTTGCATCTGGGAGATATCCTGAACCATGCGGAATTTCAGCAGGCAGCCGGCCACTCCGGGCCACCGGGCCCTGGACACGAACCATGCCCTTTCCCCTGAGAAACAAAACTCACCAGGCCAGGTTCCTGATGTCAGTTTGCAGGAGGCACTTGGCACTCTCAAACCAGACACAGTTGCCTGTGGGGGCACCTTGCATCTGGGAGATATCCTGAACCATGCGGAATTTCAGCAGGCAGCCGGCCACTCCGGGCCACCGGGCCCTGGACACGAACGATGCCCTTTCCCCTGAGAAACAAAACTCACCAGGCCAGGTTCCTGATGTCAGTTTGCAGGAGGCACTTGGCACTCTCAAACCAGACACAGTTGCCTGTGGGGGCACCTTGCATCTGGGAGATATCCTGAACCATGCGGAATTTCAGCAGGCAGCCGGCCACTCCGGGCCACCGGGCCCTGGACACGAACTATGCCCTTTCCCCTGAGAAACAAAACTCACCAGGCCAGGTTCCTGATGTCAGTTTGCAGGAGGCACTTGGCACTGTCAAACCAGACACAGTTGCCTGTGGGGGCACCTTGCATCTGGGAGATATCCTGAAGCATGCGGAATTTCAGCAGGCAGCCGGCCACTCCGGGCCACCTGGCCCTGGACACGAACCATGCCCTTTCCCCTGAGAAACAAAACTCACCAGGCCAGGTTCCTGATGTCAGTTTGCAGGAGGCACTTGGCACTCTCAAACCAGACACAGTTGCCTGTGGGGGCACCTTGCATCTGGGAGATATCCTGAAGCATGCGGAATTTCAGCAGGCAGCCGGCCACTCCGGGCCACCGGGCCCTGGACACGAACCATGCCCTTTCCCCTGAGAAACAAAACTCACCAGGCCAGGTTCCTGATGTCAGTTTGCAGGAGGCACTTGGCACTGTCAAACCAGACACAGTTGCCTGTGGGGGCACCTTGCATCTGGGAGATATCCTGAAGCATGCGGAATTTCAGCAGGCAGCCGGCCACTCCGGGCCACCGGGCCCTGGACACGAACGATGGCCTTTGCCCTGAGAAACAAAACTCACCAGGCCAGGTTCCTGATGTCAGTTTGCAGGAGGCACTTGGCACTGTCAAACCAGACACAGTTGCCTGTGGGGGCACCTTGCATCTGGGAGATATCCTGAAGCATGCGGAATTTCAGCAGGCAGCCGGCCACTCTGGGCCACCGGGCCCTGGACACGAACCATGGCCTTTGCCCTGAGAAACAAAACTCACCAGGCCAGGTTCCTGATGTCAGTTTGCAGGAGGCACTTGGCACTGTCAAACCAGACACAGTTGCCTGTGGGGGCACCTTGCATCTGGGAGATATCCTGAAGCATGCGGAATTTCAGCAGGCAGCCGGCCACTCCGGGCCACCGGGCCCTGGACACGAACGATGCCCTTTCCCCTGAGAAACAAAACTCACCAGGCCAGGTTCCTGATGTCAGTTTGCAGGAGGCACTTGGCACTCTCAAACCAGACACAGTTGCCTGTGGGGGCACCTTGCATCTGGGAGATATCCTGAAGCATGCGGAATTTCAGCAGGCAGCCGGCCACTCCGGGCCACCGGGCCCTGGACACGAACGATGCCCTTTGCCCTAAGAAGCAAAACTCACCAGGCCAGGTTCCTGATGTCAGTTTGCAGGAGGCACTTGGCACTGTCAAACCAGACACAGTTGCCTGTGGGGACACCTTGCATCTGGGAGATATCCTGAAGCATGCGGAATTTCAGCAGGCAGCCGGCCACTCCGGGCCACCTGGCCCTGGACACGAACCATGCCCTTTCCCCTGAGAAACAAAACTCACCAGGCCAGGTTCCTGATGTCAGTTTGCAGGAGGCACTTGGCACTCTCAAACCAGACACAGTTGCCTGTGGGGGCACCTTGCATCTGGGAGATATCCTGAAGCATGCGGAATTTCAGCAGGCAGCCGGCCACTCCGGGCCACCGGGCCCTGGACACGAACCATGCCCTTTCCCCTGAGAAACAAAACTCACCAGGCCAGGTTCCTGATGTCAGTTTGCAGGAGGCACTTGGCACTGTCAAACCAGACACAGTTGCCTGTGGGGGCACCTTGCATCTGGGAGATATCCTGAACCATGCGGAATTTCAGCAGGCAGCCGGCCACTCCGGGCCACCGGGCCCTGGACACGAACCATGCCCTTTCCCCTGAGAAACAAAACTCACCAGGCCAGGTTCCTGATGTCAGTTTGCAGGAGGCACTTGGCACTCTCAAACCAGACACAGTTGCCTGTGGGGGCACCTTGCATCTGGGAGATATCCTGAACCATGCGGAATTTCAGCAGGCAGCCGGCCACTCCGGGCCACCGGGCCCTGGACACGAACGATGGCCTTTCCCCTGAGAAACAAAACTCACCAGGCCAGGTTCCTGATGTCAGTTTGCAGGAGGCACTTGGCACTGTCAAACCAGACACAGTTGCCTGTGGGGGCACCTTGCATCTGGGAGATATCCTGAACCATGCGGAATTTCAGCAGGCAGCCGGCCACTCCGGGCCACCGGGCCCTGGACACGAACTATGCCCTTTCCCCTGAGAAACAAAACTCACCAGGCCAGGTTCCTGATGTCAGTTTGCAGGAGGCACTTGGCACTCTCAAACCAGACACAGTTGCCTGTGGGGGCACCTTGCATCTGGGAGATATCCTGAAGCATGCGGAATTTCAGCAGGCAGCCGGCCACTCCGGGCCACCTGGCCCTGGACACGAACCATGCCCTTTCCCCTGAGAAACAAAACTCACCAGGCCAGGTTCCTGATGTCAGTTTGCAGGAGGCACTTGGCACTCTCAAACCAGACACAGTTGCCTGTGGGGGCACCTTGCATCTGGGAGATATCCTGAACCATGCGGAATTTCAGCAGGCAGCCGGCCACTCCGGGCCACCGGGCCCTGGACACGAACCATGCCCTTTCCCCTGAGAAACAAAACTCACCAGGCCAGGTTCCTGATGTCAGTTTGCAGGAGGCACTTGGCACTGTCAAACCAGACACAGTTGCCTGTGGGGGCACCTTGCATCTGGGAGATATCCTGAACCATGCGGAATTTCAGCAGGCAGCCGGCCACTCCGGGCCACCGGGCCCTGGACACGAACTATGCCCTTTCCCCTGAGAAACAAAACTCACCAGGCCAGGTTCCTGATGTCAGTTTGCAGGAGGCACTTGGCACTCTCAAACCAGACACAGTTGCCTGTGGGGGCACCTTGCATCTGGGAGATATCCTGAAGCATGCGGAATTTCAGCAGGCAGCCGGCCACTCTGGGCCACCGGGCCCTGGACACGAACGATGGCCTTTGCCCTGAGAAACAAAACTCACCAGGCCAGGTTCCTGATGTCAGTTTGCAGGAGGCACTTGGCACTCTCAAACCAGACACAGTTGCCTGTGGGGGCACCTTGCATCTGGGAGATATCCTGAACCATGCGGAATTTCAGCAGGCAGCCGGCCACTCCGGGCCACCGGGCCCTGGACACGAACGATGCCCTTTGCCCTAAGAAGCAAAACTCACCAGGCCAGGTTCCTGATGTCAGTTTGCAGGAGGCACTTGGCACTCTCAAACCAGACACAGTTGCCTGTGGGGACACCTTGCATCTGGGAGATAGCCTGAAGCATGCGGAATTTCAGCAGGCAGCCGGCCACTCCGGGCCACCTGGCCCTGGACACGAACCATGCCCTTTCCCCTGAGAAACAAAACTCACCAGGCCAGGTTCCTGATGTCAGTTTGCAGGAGGCACTTGGCACTCTCAAACCAGACACAGTTGCCTGTGGGGGCACCTTGCATCTGGGAGATATCCTGAAGCATGCGGAATTTCAGCAGGCAGCCGGCCACTCCGGGCCACCGGGCCCTGGACACGAACCATGCCCTTTCCCCTGAGAAACAAAACTCACCAGGCCAGGTTCCTGATGTCAGTTTGCAGGAGGCACTTGGCACTGTCAAACCAGACACAGTTGCCTGTGGGGGCACCTTGCATCTGGGAGATATCCTGAACCATGCGGAATTTCAGCAGGCAGCCGGCCACTCCGGGCCACCGGGCCCTGGACACGAACTATGCCCTTTCCCCTGAGAAACAAAACTCACCAGGCCAGGTTCCTGATGTCAGTTTGCAGGAGGCACTTGGCACTCTCAAACCAGACACAGTTGCCTGTGGGGGCACCTTGCATCTGGGAGATATCCTGAACCATGCGGAATTTCAGCAGGCAGCCGGCCACTCCGGGCCACCGGGCCCTGGACACGAACGATGCCCTTTCCCCTGAGAAACAAAACTCACCAGGCCAGGTTCCTGATGTCAGTTTGCAGGAGGCACTTGGCACTCTCAAACCAGACACAGTTGCCTGTGGGGGCACCTTGCATCTGGGAGATATCCTGAAGCATGAGGAATTTCAGCAGGCAGCCGGCCACTCCGGGCCACCGGGCCCTGGACACGAACAATGCCCTTTCCCCTGAGAAACAAAACTCACCAGGCCAGGTTCCTGATGTCAGTTTGCAGGAGGCACTTGGCACTCTCAAACCAGACACAGTTGCCTGTGGGGGCACCTTGCATCTGGGAGATATCCTGAACCATGCAGAATTTCAGCAGGCAGCCGGCCACTCCGGGCCACCGGGCCCTGGACACGAACGATGCCCTTTCCCCTGAGAAACAAAACTCACCAGGCCAGGTTCCTGATGTCAGTTTGCAGGAGGCACTTGGCACTCTCAAACCAGACACAGTTGCCTGTGGGGGCACCTTGCATCTGGGAGATATCCTGAAGCATGCGGAATTTCAGCAGGCAGCCGGCCACTCCGGGCCACCTGGCCCTGGACACGAACCATGCCCTTTCCCCTGAGAAACAAAACTCACCAGGCCAGGTTCCTGATGTCAGTTTGCAGGAGGCACTTGGCACTGTCAAACCAGACACAGTTGCCTGTGGGGGCACCTTGCATCTGGGAGATATCCTGAACCATGCGGAATTTCAGCAGGCAGCCGGCCACTCCGGGCCACCGGGCCCTGGACACGAACCATGCCCTTTCCCCTGAGAAACAAAAGTCACCAGGCCAGGTTCCTGATGTCAGTTTGCAGGAGGCACTTGGCACTGTCAAACCAGACACAGTTGCCTGTGGGGGCACCTTGCATCTGGGAGATATCCTGAAGCATGCGGAATTTCAGCAGGCAGCCGGCCACTCCGGGCCACCGGGCCCTGGACACGAACTATGCCCTTTCCCCTGAGAAACAAAACTCACCAGGCCAGGTTCCTGATGTCAGTTTGCAGGAGGCACTTGGCACTCTCAAACCAGACACAGTTGCCTGTGGGGGCACCTTGCATCTGGGAGATATCCTGAACCATGCGGAATTTCAGCAGGCAGCCGGCCACTCCGGGCCACCGGGCCCTGGACACGAACCATGCCCTTTCCCCTGAGAAACAAAACTCACCAGGCCAGGTTCCTGATGTCAGTTTGCAGGAGGCACTTGGCACTCTCAAACCAGACACAGTTGCCTGTGGGGGCACCTTGCATCTGGGAGATATCCTGAACCATGCGGAATTTCAGCAGGCAGCCGGCCACTCCGGGCCACCGGGCCCTGGACACGAACAATGCCCTTTCCCCTGAGAAACAAAACTCACCAGGCCAGGTTCCTGATGTCAGTTTGCAGGAGGCACTTGGCACTGTCAAACCAGACACAGTTGCCTGTGGGGGCACCTTGCATCTGGGAGATATCCTGAAGCATGCGGAATTGCAGCAGGCAGCCGGCCACTCCGGGCCACCGGGCCCTGGACACGAACGATGCCCTTTCCCCTGAGAAACAAAACTCACCAGGCCAGGTTCCTGATGTCAGTTTGCAGGAGGCACTTGGCACTCTCAAACCAGACACAGTTGCCTGTGGGGGCACCTTGCATCTGGGAGATATCCTGAACCATGCGGAATTTCAGCAGGCAGCCGGCCACTCCGGGCCACCGGGCCCTGGACACGAACGATGGCCTTTCCCCTGAGAAACAAAACTCACCAGGCCAGGTTCCTGATGTCAGTTTGCAGGAGGCACTTGGCACTCTCAAACCAGACACAGTTGCCTGTGGGGGCACCTTGCATCTGGGAGACATCCTGAACCATGCGGAATTTCAGCAGGCAGCCGGCCACTCCGGGCCACCGGGCCATGGACACGAACGATGCCCTTTCCCCTGAGAAACAAAACTCACCAGGCCAGGTTCCTGATGTCAGTTTGCAGGAGGCACTTGGCACTCTCAAACCAGACACAGTTGCCTGTGGGGGCACCTTGCATCTGGGAGATATCCTGAACCATGCGGAATTTCAGCAGGCAGCCGGCCACTCCGGGCCACCGGGCCCTGGACACGAACGATGCCATTTCCCCTGAGAAACAAAACTCACCAGGCCAGGTTCCTGATGTCAGTTTGCAGGAGGCACTTGGCACTCTCAAACCAGACACAGTTGCCTGTGGGGGCACCTTGCATCTGGGAGATATCCTGAAGCATGCGGAATTTCAGCAGGCAGCCGGACACTCCGGGCCACCGGGCCCTGGACACGAACCATGCCCTTTCCCCTGAGAAACAAAACTCACCAGGCCAGGTTCCTGATGTCAGTTTGCAGGAGGCACTTGGCACTCTCAAACCAGACACAGTTGCCTGTGGGGGCACCTTGCATCTGGGAGATATCCTGAACCATGCGGAATTTCAGCAGGCAGCCGGACACTCCGGGCCACCGGGCCCTGGACACGAACGATGCCCTTTCCCCTGAGAAACAAAACTCACCAGGCCAGGTTCCTGATGTCAGTTTGCAGGAGGCACTTGGCACTCTCAAACCAGACACAGTTGCCTGTGGGGGCACCTTGCATCTGGGAGATATCCTGAAGCATGCGGAATTTCAGCAGGCAGCCGGCCACTCCGGGCCACCGGGCCCTGGACACGAACCATGCCCTTTCCCCTGAGAAACAAAACTCACCAGGCCAGGTTCCTGATGTCAGTTTGCAGGAGGCACTTGGCACTCTCAAACCAGACACAGTTGCCTGTGGGGGCACCTTGCATCTGGGAGATATCCTGAAGCATGCGGAATTTCAGCAGGCAGCCGGCCACTCCGGGCCACCGGGCCCTGGACACGAACGATGGCCTTTGCCCTGAGAAACAAAACTCACCAGGCCAGGTTCCTGATGTCAGTTTGCAGGAGGCACTTGGCACTGTCAAACCAGACACAGTTGCCTGTGGGGGCACCTTGCATCTGGGAGATATCCTGAACCATGCGGAATTTCAGCAGAGACAAACTGCAAGTGCTGACCTGCTCAGGGGAACCCACTCACCTGGGATAGGGCGCTCTGCTATGGATTTTATCATTCTGCATCTGAAAGAAAGTCAGGGCAAAAGTCAAAGGGATGCAGGACAACTTCACAGCTCCAGACGCCTTGGGCCAACCTAGGAATACCAGCTAGAGTCCAATTACACCCCACACTACAAATTTCAAGCCCCCAGGATTTGTCCTATTACACCAGGCTATGCAGCAGGGCAGAGCAGCTCCGGCACAAATATGTGCAGACACCCGTGACACAGGACAGGACGTGACAAACAAAGGGGACACAACAGGGACAGAAATCTCAGGGGAAGAGGAATGTCTGCAAGGACCAAGAGAATACAAAATGAAATGACTGAGGTGAGACCGATGGTGAGCTGACGATGCTCAGAGAGCCCTGGAGGAAGAAGATGCTAACTGAATGATTTATTGCACCAACTGCAAAGATGGATGCCTGTGAATCCTACTGTCAGAATCCTCTACCTATCCTCACGTTCTTACAAGTCCTCATCTGCCACAATGGATCCTTTCAAGGCACAGCAGTAGGTACAGCTCAGAACAAGACCTGCAAAGACATCAGACTGGATGCTCCTGAAGAGAAATGCAATTCCAATGCCTGTCTGAGCTCCCGAGTCAAAAGTCCTACTGGTGCCAGGCCAAGAAATGCAGAGATCACAGATGCTAAGAATGATGCCAGGGTTTCTGATAGGCCACTCAAAGGGCTAAGGTAAAAGACATGAGACAGCCAAACACACAGAATGCACGACAGACAAGTGACACAATACACTCCGGGACTGCTCTGCCCTGCGATCAAAAGTGATACTTGGCTTTTGTGTGGCCTAAGGGACCGCTTCTTGGACATCCCCATCTCCAAAGCAGGCTCAAAACCCCTTCCCTGTGAGTTCCAACCCAGCACCCCACTATCATCCCCTCTCTGGGTCATAGCCCTCGACTTATCTGCAGATGCCGCTCTGTGTCGCGTGCCAAAGAAGGCCACCTCGCCGTCTGGGAAGTTCCTGCTGTCACCGGGCCGTTGACTCTTAGTCAGCTGCATTCAAGAAAACCGAGCATCAGTGCCTGATCTTGGCAGCACATTGGCCAAAACCCAACAATTCTGTTACTCACTGTTCTCCTAGCAATGCCTGGGTCTCTTATGAATGCCGCACGCTTCGGCTGCACTCTGAGGCTGACACCATCGTCGCAGGGTTCACCTCGGTTGAGGGGAGAGAAGGTGATGTGGCATTGCTGAAACCAGAGTGGACCCCCGCTCCTCCTCCCTATTCCCCGACTCACTGCAACTCCTCAGCCGTTGCCAAAGGCTACCCGGGTCACACTTTTAAATAGAAAAGGCAGAGGCTTCATCACCAAGTCCTGTAATACCTCCACAGGGCTCACGAGAGCAGCGATCACAGTCCATCGGCCAGTGTGTGACGGGGAGTTATGCATACTCCAAATGGATTGCCTAAAGCACACAAATGAGAATGCATGCTTAGAGTTGCACCAGAGATTGAGATCTCAGCAATAACAACTGCTTCTGTCCACTAGTCACTGCTCACCTTGACCACTTGGCCTTGTCTGCTGCTAGATGGCTTTACGTCCTAAAAATAAAGAGCAATGCTGTAACACAGAGTCACCATTTACACTCCCCCTGCACAGACAAACAGGGACTGACCTGCTCGGAGGAACCCACTCACCTGGGATGGGGTGCTCTGCCATGGATTTTATCCATCTGCATCTGAAAGAAAGTCAGGACAAATGTCAAAGGGCTGCAGGACAACTTCACAGCTCCAGACACCTTGGGTCAACCTAGGAATACCAGCTAGAGTCCAACTACTCCCCGCACTACAAATTTCAAGCCCCCAGGATTTGTCCTATCACACCAGACTATGCAGCAGAGCAGAGCAGCTCTGACACAAATATGTGCAGACACCCGTGACACAGGACAGGACAAACAATGGGGACACAACAGGGACAGAAATCTCTTGGCAAGAGGAATGACTGCAAGGACCGAGAGAACGCAGAATGAAATGACTGAGGTGAGCTCGATGGTGAGCCGCTGAGGCTCAGAGAACCCTGGAGGAAGAAGATGCTATCTGAATTATTTCTTCCAAGAACTGCACAGATGGATGCCTGTAAATCCTGTGGTCAGCATCCTCTACCTATGCGCATATTCAAGAAAACATCACAGATGCTAAGAATGATGCCAGTTTTCTGAACGACTCCTCAAAGGGCTACAGTGAAGGACATGAGACACGCAAACACATACAATCTTATGAACTCCAGGACATTACAGCCCATGGCTAGAAAAGATGGATGGTGATATGGCCGGGAGCAAGGCCTCAGAACATGTCATATTCCACGCTTCTGCGATGTGACTCGGAAACACGGCCGAGCCCGCTGGTAAAAGAACAAATTATATTGGCATCATGCAGACAAGCGCGAGCGTTCAAGAACCGACGGCTGATGCTTGTGGTAAGGGCCTCGAGGGGAAAAAGGCAGAGATATCTGATCCGAGGGACCCCAAAGACACACTAGGTAACACAGTATACACCGGACAACACAACATAGACTGGAACTGTTCTGCACTGCACACCCTACAGCTGTTAGCAAAGGTAGAGCCTCTCCTTTTAGGTGTCTTAAGAGGGCCCTGAGAGGGCATTGCTTTTCCCCCTGCTAATTTTTAAATCTGTCCCAGGAATTTCCAACCCACCCTTCTCCTATCATCCCATCTCCAGGCTGTGGCCCCAACTTATCTTTTGGATGACCGGTGATGTGAGTCCACGCTGGACCTGAAATGAGTATGCTGCAGAGCACCTCTGCCACAATCGCCTGTTAACCTCTCAGTCAGCTGCAATAAAGTAAACCAAAAACAACATATGAACTTTGTGTTATATGGGCCAACTCCCAGCAAGTCGGCTACTTGTCCTCTCCTGAGTGTGCCTAGGTCCTTGAGTCTCTGGCTTCACGCTGAGTCCAAGGGTGTTATTGTGAGTGGCACCTGGGTTAGAGAGAGAAAGTTACATAGCAGTTCTCTGACTGCAGTGGATGAGCTTGTGTGCTGTAGACACCATTTCTCACCCTGCTGCCTTCAAAACCACCCACAATAACTCCTAAATAGAGTCATTAAAAGGTCTTCACCCTCCCTCTCCTAGTCACAATGCTTAACTCATTTGAAGCCTCAATCTCAAATATCATCTTGGACACAGAGCAAATCCCTTTTGTGACATTATGAATCTGCTGAAAAAAAGTACTCCACTTGACACAATCTGCAATTTCAGAAAGTTGCATTCCTCCTAAAAAAAAAAAAAAAAACAAAAAAAATCCCCAAGAACAAAAGCAGAAATTACAAAAGCACCTTACCACTCCTGAACCCACAATCCAAAAATCATGAACTTAAATACTCTCTATGCTCCATGCTGTTTTCCTCACAGTATCTTCAAAGCTCCTGTTGCTTTACATACCCAAAAGCACCTGCTGAAAACAAGCTGATATAAGCTGAGAGAGCTCTTACCTTAGCAGATCTCAGAGAGGGAATGAAGCCCCTTAGCAAAGGCTGGGGTTAATATACCCCTGATGGGGCCCGCCTCTCGTTACCACAGCACCTGGGAAGAGGGAGGGGCAAATCCCACCAGGTATAAAAGCCCTCAAAGCAGCTGCAGCTGTTTGGCTCCACTCACTTGAATTTGAGAGGGGTAAGGGGCTTGCTGGAGGAGAAAACTCTTCAGAGAAATGACAGTGTTTTCTTTTTGCTACAACTGTTTGGACTAAAAGGGTAGACGCTGGTAAGAAATAAAACTTTGTGTTTAGGTTGCGTGATTAGATAAATTGCATAATTTGTTGTTAACTTACATAATTATTTCTTGGTGAGTACTGAGTGGAGCTTCAAGTGTGACTAACTAAGGTAGAGAACAGTACTAATTATATGAATGATCTCACTCTCCTTGGGGCCTTGAATTAGGGCTATCTATACCATAAAGAAAAAATAGAAAAATAATAGTCTCCTAGCATTAGGGCTACCCAGGTACCAGCCTGGCCCTTCTCTGAGATACTTGGTCCTAGAAAGTGGAAAGAAATGCCCTGAAATGCAAATTTAAACCTTTAAAATGCTGAAAAAGGCAGAGCTTCCTTCAAGTGAACCCCTTAAAATTAGAAAATGGGACAGTTGCTTCCACTGACACTGATACAATGGCAAATAAATGCCCAGGTTCCGGGTGTCAGTTTGCAGGAGGCGCTTGACACTGTCAAGGCAGCCAGTGTTTGGGGGGGGGGGCATCTTATGTCTGGACGGAATCCTGTGCTGTGCGGCACTTCAGCAGACAGTCGGCCACTCAGGGCCAAAGGCAGCTGAACAATGCTGGGCTTTTCCCTGAGAAACAAAACTCACCAGCCCGGGTTCCTTGTTTCACTTTGGCACTCTAAAGCTGACTACAGTTTTATTTGGCTGCTACATTTGTCTGGGAGATTTGGGGTGCCTTCTCCTCCCCTCAGCCTTCTTCTGCCGTGTCCCCTTCTTCTCCCGGCACTCCTCGGCGAATTTCCCGCCCTGCCCCGTCCCTCTCCCTGCCCCTCTCCCCCCCTTCCCTAGCCCGTTCTTCTCCTCTCCCCCTCCCGCCCCTGTCCCGTCTCTCACCCTCTCCCCTCCCGCCCTGCCGCGTTCCTTCTTTCTCCCCCCCTCCCCAACACGCCGCTCTTTTCCCCTCCCGCTCCCGCCCATGCCCAGCTCTCTCCCCGCCCTTCTCCCATCCCCGGCCCTGCCCCTCACTCCACGAGGCATCCGGCAGCTCGTGGGAGCTGGAAGGCGGGGACAGTGCAGCCCTGGCAGCAGGTCAGCACCCAAATAAAACAGGTAGGGACAACGTCTGTGGGCTGCGGGGTGTCACCAGGGGCTGCGGGCTGAGGGGAGGGGGCTGGAGGGTGGCACAGAGCATGGGGGCAGCTGAGAGGGAGAAGGGGCCTTTAGGAGCAAAGGGGGGGCTCCAGGGTGGCACAGAGACCCTGAGAGGCTGCAGTGGGGAACTCGGGGGTGACACAAAGAGGCTGAGGGGCAGGGGGTGCCTCGAGGGGCAAAGTGGGGGGTGCCTGAGGGTGAGAGGTGAAGCAGCCCTCACACCAGCCCTAACGTCACCCTAAAAACCACCCCTACCCGGGTGGAGAGTGCTCGGTGGAGGTTAGGGGGCTAAGGGACAATGTTGGGGGGTTTAGGGTGACACACAGACGTGTGGGCAGGGGTGCCTTGACAGGTGGAGAGCTGCCACTGAGGGTTCGGGGTGCAAAGGACACAGGGTACCAGGTAGGGTTAGGGCACAGGTGCAGCACCTCTCACCCTAGCCCTAGCCTCACCCTAACCAGCCGCCCAAAGAACAGCCTTTTCCCCCAACAGCAGCACAACCCAGCAACCCTAAGAGCGAGAGCAGACAGGAATCCTCCTGCTGGCACAAGACTACAACCCTCACAGCAGGACAAGGACAGAACCCTCAGAGGACAACAAGACCCACTGCAAAAAGGTAGGGAAGACATCAGAGGGTTTGAGAGCAACAGCTGGGCCTTGGAGGCTGAGCAGGTTTTTCTCAAGGTTTTTCCACAACTTCTAAGGATATGTAAGGGATTCTAGAAGGCTTCTCAGCACATTCTGGGCATTCTAGGGTATTCTAAGGAGGTTATAAAGGCTATATCAGGGGTTTTTGGAACACTTTCAGGGTGAGAATCAGAACGGATACTCCCTGAAAATGCAGAGTTTTAAGACTGCAGTGGAATACATTTAAAAAGGGCATGGGGTCACAGAGTGAATTGGGAAAAAAAGTGATGGTCTAAAGACGGTAAGTTCCAGGCCAAATGGAGTCATTGTGGCTAGCACCAGATGCGGACACCTGTGTAGGAGAGGAATCCTGCACTATAGAAATGAACAGCCCAAAAGAACCTACATATAACCTGACATCAGGAACCTGGCCTGGTGAGTTTTGTTTCTCAGAGAAAAAGCCATCGTTCGTGTCCAGGGCCCGGAGTGGCCGGCTGCCTGCTGAAATTCCGCACGGATCAGGATACCTCCCAGATGCAAGGTGCCCCCACAGGCAGCTGTGTCTGGTTTGACAGTGCCAAGTGCCTCCTGCAAACTGACCACGTGTATGGAGGTAAAAGGCCATTTTACATACAGAGCAATATACAATAATGCATCAGCTAATGTCCTCGCAGCTGGGGCAGAGCTGTCCCCTGTCCAGCACAAACAAAAACTATTCTGGGCCGTGACCTGCCACAAACCTCGGCCCACGCGCAACAATTACAGTGTCACCAGAAGCGCCACCGCCACATCCCGGCACGGCCACCGCCAGAGCAGGTCCGACTGTCCTCTCCTGTTCCCTCCGTCCCCTCCTATCCCCTTTGGTCCCCTCCTGTCCATTCCTGTCCCCTCTGTCCCCTCCGGCATGGACCCCGCGGTGCCCAGGGCCACGCTGAAGGTGCTGGCGCTGTGCACGGCGCTGCTGGTGCTGGTGGCGGCGGTGACAGTGGCGGTGGCGGTGTCGCTGTGGCGCTCCGAGGTGCTGGGGCAGCTGCGGGGCTGCCGGGAGCGGGCAGCGAACGAGAGCCGGGAGCTCGGGACCCACCTGGGGGAGCTGGAACGGGACCGGGAGCGGCTGCGGAGCGACGGGGACACGCTGCGCCGAGAGCTGGCACGGGCACAAGGGGACAGCGCCAGGGACAATGCCAGCCTCGTGTCCTGCCGGGAGCGCGCGGTAGGTGGCCGGAGGGATGGGGACAAATCCGTTGTCCCCATAGGTGGCCAGGAAATGGGGACAAGGTGTTCGGTCACTTTGGGGTGGCAAAGAGGATGGGGACAGCACTCCCTGTCCCCTCAGCAGTGTCTTCTGTCCCTCCCTCCCTGGCCAGCAGCCAAGCCCGGGGGCTGCTCCGTCCCTGCGGGAATTCCCCGTTCCGGCCAGGATGGTGAGCTGGGACACGGGCACAGCCACCTGGGGGAGACAGCCGCCACCTCCCTGCAGGGGACACCCCAAAAACAACCTCTGGATGCTCCCGAGGGGGCAGAGCCGTCATATCCCTACAGGGACACCCCAAAAATGAGCCCAGGATGCTCCCGGGGGGGGCAGAGCCGTCATATCCCTACAGGGACACCCCAAAAACGAGCCCAGGATGCTCTTGGCTCCATTCTAGGGGAGCAAAGTCGCCCCATCCCTGCAGGGGACACCTCAAAAACGAGCCCCGGCTGCTCCCCGCTCCGTCCCGCTCCCGGCGGGGCCGCTGTTCCCGGCTCCATCCCGGTAATTACCGGGTCCCGAGGCAGTGCCGGGGCCGCAGCTCCCGGTTTGTCCTTCCCGAGTATTTTTAGCTGCGGTTGCAGCTGGGGAAGGGCCCGGAGGAAGAGCCGGGTCCCGCCGCCCCTCTCGGGCTCATCCGGCTGAACAATGGCCCGGAGAGGCTGGAAAATGTCCCCGTTTCCCGGGGCTGGCGCCGGGAGCTGGGCAGGGCTGGGCAGCCTCTTGGAGAGCTCCTGTCCCCCTGTCCCCTCCCTGGCACCAGCGGTGACACCCGCGGGGTGACCTCGGCCTGCTGGGACAGGTCACACCCAGGATGAGTGTCACCTCAGAGAGGAGGGATTGTCCCCAAAGCCCCGTCCCCAACCCTTTGAGGAACGTGATGGGAGGGGCACAGGCACCCAAGGCCACCAGGAGCGTGGGAACACTTGGGGACATGGGTGACCTGGAGCTCTCCTGTGCTCCCCACCCTCAGGATGAGCCATCCCTCCAGGGCAGGGGGATTGTCCCCAAATCCGTGTCCCCACCTTGGGAGAAGGATGTGAGGGGGACCCAAGGCCACCAGGAGCGTGGGGACAGCTTGAGGACATGGGGGGACAGTGAGGCAGAGGAGCAGAAGGGCTCTGGCAGCGGATGAAGAGTCGGGGGAGTGGACACTGCCCACCGCTGTTCCCACGTATCCCCTGTCCCCAGGCCAGGCTGGAGGCCAATGTCACCGCGCTGGGGAACGAGCTGGTGGCGCTGCGGCGGGAGCGGGCCGAGCTGGCCGGTGCCAAAGTGGCGCTGCAAGGTGAGCTCTGTCCCCGCGCCAGGAGCCCGGCCCGGGAGGGCTGCGCTCCGTCCTGGCGTGACCAGCCGGTGTCGCCGCTGTCCCCAGAGGAGGTGGCGCGGGGCGCGGAGCAGGCGCAGGGGCTCCGGCGGCGGCTGCAGGAGGCGCTGGAGCAGCAGCGGGAGCTGTGGGAGCGCCGGGAGCGCTGCGAGGGGCGACAGCGGGAGCTGCAGGACAGCCTGTAAGGGCTCTGTCCCCCGGGACACCCTCTATCCCTCGGGAACATCCCCCTGTCCTTCGGTGACATCTCTCTGTCCCTCGGGGATATCCCCCTGTCAGGTCCTTGTCACCCTCCTTAGGGTGGGCCACCCCCAGAGCAGCCATCCCCCCACTCTTGTGACAACCTGTCCTGTCCCTCCCTCCTCATGGGGGCCACCGTGTGTCCCCGCAATCCCCTCCTGCCCTTTCCTGTCCCTGTCCCTCCTTGGCGACCCCCTGTCCTGTCCCTCGTCCCCTTGGGTACCCCCCGTGTCCCCACCCCGGGTCAGGGCCACCCCCCGACGTGGCTCCGCTGTCCCCGCAGCCGGGACTACGCGGCCGAGCTGGAGGCGCTGCGGCGGCGGGCCCGGGACAGAGGCAGCGGGCGCAGGTGTCCCCCGGGTCACCGGTACTGCGGGGGGGGGACAGAACGGGGAGGGGGGACAGAACGGGGAAGGGGGGACATCCGGAGAGGGGGGACAGAGTGAGAGGACAGAACGGGGAAGGGGGGACAGACCGAGGGGACAGAACGAGGAGGGGGGGACATCCGGAGAGGGGGGACAGAGTGAGGGGACAGCCGAGGAGGGGGGGACAGCCCGGGGAGGGGAACAATCCAGGAAAGGGACATCCCGGGAAGGTGTCACAGCCCACGGACTGGGAGGTCCCGCAAGGGGGGACATCCCGGGAGGAGGAGACAGCCCCGGGAGGAGGCACAGCAAGGAGCGGCGGTGTCACTGCCATTGTCCCCAGGGCAGCAGGGCCCGTGCGGGACTCACTGCCCGTCCCCCCACCCTTGCAGGAAGGGCTGAGGTCCGCAGCCTCCCCAGCGAGCGCCACATCCCCGTTGTCGCAGTGTCCCCAGCGCTGCCACCTGCGGGGCTGGCCCAGCCCCGGAGAATCCAGCGCAGCGCGGGAGCTGTGGGGGTGGGAGATGGTCCTGATCCCACTGATCCCCTTGATCCCTGATCCCATTGACCCCGCATCCCATTGATACCCGACCCCATTGATACCCGATCCCATCAATCCTTAATCCCATTGATCCCATCGATCCCTGATCCCACCAAGATTCCTGATCCTATTGATCCCTGATCCCATTGATCACAGACCCCACTGATCCCTGATCCCACTGTGATCCCTGATCCTATTGACCCCATTGATCCCCGATTCCATTGATCCCTGACCCTCTTGATTCCATTGATCCCTGATCCCACTGATCCCTGATCCCATGGTGATTCCTGGCCCCACAGGGTCCCAATCCCATCCCATGTCCTGATCCCATCCTGTGTCCTGATCCCAACCTCAATCCCGATCCCATCCCAATCCCACTGCGCCCCGACCCCTTAGTGCTGCCACCCCGTGTCCCTGTCCTGCCGTGTCCCCATCCCGTGTCCCAGCTGGACAGGGGACACAGGGGTCCCTTCTCCACTTTTTTGGGGCAGTTTCGGCTCATCCTGGGCACAGATTTCCCTGAAATCCCCTCTGGGGGCTCCGGCCATATCCACAGCACTCCAGAACCCGGGAACAGCGGGAATTTGGGGGATTTTGGAAACACTGGGCAATAAAAGCTGCACTGCTCACCGGGACATCTCCCTGTGTCACCAGCCCGCTGTCCCCTCTCTCTCTGACCCCAACTGCCCCCTCCCCAAACTCCAGGGATTTCTCCCATCCTGGATTCTAACGGCTCTGCCAGGGACCCCAAAACACCCCGAGGGGGGACTGGGGGACACAGAGCCACTCCCGTGCCGTGGAGCCACCCCCGGTGTCTGTCCCCGCACGGGGACATCGCTGCCACGGTGGCTCCGCCCAGCCGGGAATGGCAGAGCCGGGGTTGTCACCGTGTCCCCACCCCAGTCCTGGTCCCTGCAGGTCCCTGGGGGTTGGGGTGGCCTTGGGGTCACCTTGGCGTAATGGAGGGGACCCAGCGCAGGGAAAAGGGTGGAGTTTGGGGTGTCATGGTTGAAGGGGGGGGGTGTGGGGGTGTGACACGGCCCTTTTGTCCCTCAGTGCCACCTCAAACCGGGTGTCTGGGGGTGTCCAGGCCCTGCTGCGGCCACTGTCCCCCTGTCCCCATCCCACGGGGATGTCGTGATCCCCCAGCCCCGCAGGACGCCCGGGGGGTTCCGGGGGGTTCGGGGAGTTCTGGGGGGCCGGGCCGCGGGGCCCGCAGGGCGCTGACCCCTGGCCGGTGGCTGTTTCCTGCCCTGGCTGCTCCGCGTCCCTCGGGGACAGGGAAGTGTCTGCGATGGCCCGGCCGGTGTCGCTGCCGGAGCCATTCTCAGCTACCGCCGCTTCCTTTTCCTGAGCTGCAAATAACAGTGAGTCACCCGCGGAGACACTGCCACCCCCCCGAGGGGGCCACTGCCATCCCTGACACCCCCTGAGGGGACACTGCCACCCTCCCGAGGGGACACTGCCACCCCCCCGAGGGGGCCACTGCCATCCCTGACACCCCGAGGGGGCACTGCCACCCCCACCCTCCCGAGGGGACACTGCCACCCCCACCCCCGCGCCGCCGGTGTCACCTTTGGGATGCCCCATCCCGGATCCCATCCCGAGGGTTCCCTGCAGCCTCCCGGGACCCCACAGATTCCACCCCCCCCCCCCCCCCCCCGTCCCATTTCCAAATTAACAGCCCCAATTAACCCTCCGCCCTGATTAACTCATCCCCACACCGTGGGAACTCTGTTCCCAGTTCAGGAGCAGTCGTTCCCAGTTCCCCTCCCCATTCCGGCGGGGAATGCCGCTCGGGCCCCACCCGGGTTTGGGGTTTAGGATCTCCCCGATCCCGGGGAGCCTCTGGGAGAGCCCCAGGGGACACCGGGATGTCACCTCTGTCCTCTCCCGGCGTGTCGGGGGACTCGTAGTAGGGGGGGGGGCCGGATGCGTCGCTGCCCTTTGCACAGGATGCGGCCGCAGGAAAATCCAACTTTCCTGGAAACCCGCTTCAAAGCGGACCCAAGGATGCTGGGAAGCCACGGCAGAGCTGCTCCGGTCCCTGTCCCCGTCCCTGCCTCGCCTCGCTCGGTGCCACCCGAGCTGTCCCCGTGTGCCACCCCCGTGCCACCCTCGGGGGCCCCCGGCACCCCCGGGGACCCACCCTGCACTCCCGGCGGGATCAGCGCGGCAATTCCGGTGCCAGAGGTGGGAGTTTTGGGGTGGGAGGCAATTCCAAATAATTCCAAACAATTCCAGGCAATTCCAGGGCACCGGGCACCAAAATGGGGATCGGAGGAATTGAATCCCATGATTTTGGAGCAGGAGGCAATTCCAGGGATGCGCTGGGCACCAAAATGGGTTGCAAGGAATGGAATCACACTTTTTTTCTCCATCTCCACTCCAGAAACAACAATCCCAGCAGATGCTGTGCTCTGATCACCCGGTGGGATCGAATTCCCTGGAATTTCCACGCTGAGAATGGGAATTTTGGGGCAGGAGACAATTCCAGGGGCACTAAAAGGGGATGGAGGGAACGAAAGCCCATTTTTTTCCCCCTCCACTCCAGGAACAACAATCCCAGCGCCCTGATCACCCAGCGGGATTGAATTCCCTGCAATTCTCACCCCGGGAGTGGGAATTTCGGGGCAGACACTTCCAGGGGTGCGCCGGGCACTAAAATGGGATGGAGGGAATGAAATCCCATTTATTTTTTCCCCTTCCACACTTCAGGAACAACAATGCCAGCAGAAGCTGTGCCCTGATAACCCGGCGGGTCCCCGGGAGCATCCGGCACGGCAGGAAGGAGCCTGGCAGGAGGAAATATTAAATCCTGGGATATAAACACGGCGTCGGGAGCAGCCCCGCCCCAGTGCGGCCCCCCTGAAAAGCGCGGTCCCGGCGGGGTGGGGCGGCCAGAGCGGCGGCGAGGATGGAGAAGAGCAGCTTCGCCATGGCCAAGTTCGGGCTGGAGCACAAGGAGGCGATGCCGAAGCGCGATTGCGGTTTTTACCTCAAATACATTTTCCTTTTCACCTCGCTGATCCAATTCCTGATCATCCTGGGGCTCGTGCTCTTCATGGTGTACGGGAACGCCCAGGCGGGCACTGACACCCACCTGAGGCTCCTGGAGGAGCAGGTGCAGAGCCACTACCGCAGGATTGTCACCCTGAGCGCCACCAACGCCAACCTGAGCCGCGCGCTCAACGCCACCCTGAAGGACAAGGACAAGCTGCAGGGGATGGCGCTGAAGGTGCAGAGGGAGCTGGAGAAGTGTAACAGCAGCCAGGCCTCTAGCAGCATCCCGCAGGTGACTCCCGGGGGAGGGTGGCACCGCTGGCAGGTGATGCTGATGTCGCCTGCTTGTCCCTTGGGGTGGTGGCGGCGAGGGGAGCCCAGAAAGTGCCAGGGGGTTTTGGTCAAGGGGTCTCCAATCTTGGGGTTCTCTTCCTTCTCCTCTTCTTCCTACCTGCAGCTCTCCCAGAGTTCCTGAAGGGGTGCCTGGGGATCCTTTCAGGATGTTCTGACCCCTCTCCTCTTCCTCCTCATCCCCCGGGCTCTCTCTGAGGCTTGTGGGGACCGGGATGATGCTGGGGGAGTTTTTGGGGTGTTCTGACCCCTCTCCTCCTCCTCTTCCTCCCATTCCCCCAGACCTCTCCCAGAGCCCACAAGGAGATGCTGGGGGGTCCTTTTGGGATTCTCTGACCCCTCTCCTCCTCTTCCTCCTTCTCCTTCTTCTTCTCCTTCTCCTTCTCCTCTCCAAGCCCTGGTGTCTCATTCTCAAGGTGTTTGTGGGATCCTCTGACCCCGCTCCTCTTCCTCCTCATCCCCTGGGCTCTCTCTGTTACCTCTGGGGACTGGGATGGTGCCGGGGGTGTTTTTGGGATGTTCTGACCCCTCTCCTCCTCCTCCTCCTCCTCTTCCTCCCGCGCAGCTGCGGGAGCTCCTGTTCCGGCAGGTGAGGCTGACCGAGTGCCAGGTGATCACCACCCTCATCAACACCACCTGCAATGGTAAGAGACACCCCCAGCCCCAAAAAACCCCTGGGCACCCCCAGCACCCCCTTCCCACCCCTCGGGGACCCCCAACTCTCCCTCCCCACCTTTCTGGGCACCCCCAGCACCCCCACGTGACCTGCACCAGTCACCGCAAGCCACGGGGTGGCACCTGGGGGAACCCAAACCCCCAGATCCCAAATCCCCCAGAGCCAAACCCTGTCCCCCAACTCCCCCTAAAGCCGAGAAGCTGCAGCTGCAGCGGCAGCTGGACCAGGCCAGCTCATCCAAGAAAAGCCTGGAGGACAGCGGGCGGCAGAGCCAGGCTGAGCTGGCCAAAGCCACCCGTGAGAGGGACAGGTGCCAGCAGGACCTGCAGAGCGCCAGGACCGAGGGCGACCTGAGCAGGATGGAGCTGGAGGTGCAGAAACACCGCTGCAGCTCCCTGCAGAGCGATGTGAGCGAGAAAATCCTGAGGATTTCGGAGCTGGCCAAGCAATACCAGTGCAAAGAAGCCGAGAAGGAGCTGGGGCAGATCCGGGACCGCGTGGAGGGGCTGCTGCGGCGGCAGCAGGAGCGCGACGCGCACTTCGTGTGGAGGAGCAGCTGTGAGCTGAGCGTGCAGCAGTGCCGCCACAACTGCTCCCGCGACACGCAGGAGCTGCACAAGAGGATCCAGGGCCTGGAGAAGCGCGAGAAGGACGGCGAGGAGGAGAGGAAGAGGATGCAGGCGGAGAAGGAGAAGGTGGGGAAGGAGCTGGAGGAGAAGAGGAAGGAGGCAGCGGCGACGGCGGAGTCACTGAGGCAGCAGCTCGGGGTCTGCATGGGAACCAAGGTGGGGACACGGGGACACAGGGAACTGGGGACATGGGGCACTGGGGACACGGGGACACAGGGACATGGGGACATGGGGAGAGGACATTGGGGCACTGGGGACACGGGGTTGGGAACATGGGGACATGAGGACTCCCATGGGGACATGGGGCCATGGGGACTCCCATAGGGACATGGGCACGGGCACCTCTACACGAGGGTTTTCCTTCCTGACGCCTGGATTTTGTTTAAGTGGGAATTTCCTGCTGGGGGCGGTGCCACCCCTGAGCAGTGCCCCCGCTGTCCCCCCAGATGTCCCACCTGGACCTGCCGGGCTCGCGGGTGCCGGGCAGCACCGCCCGCTCAGGCTCCTTCCCTGGCATGGGCACCTACATGGAGCTCCTGAAGAACCCAGCCACCCTGGGCACCATGGGTGAGTCCCTGGGGGGACTGGGGACACGCTGGGGGGTCACCATGTCCCCTGGGTGCCCATCCCATCAATCCCATCGCAATTCATGGATCCCACCCCAATCCCACGGATTCCATCCCATCCCAATCCCACCCCAATCCCATCAATCCCAATCCCATCAATCCCATCCCAAATCCACCCTTGCTCCCCTGGATCCCATCCCATGGGTCCCACCCCAATCCAGCAGGAATGCAGAACCCGGCAGAGCTCCAGCAGATGCTGCAGCTGATGGAGCAGTACACGGCCACCCTGAAGAACGCCAGGTGAGGGGACAGAGGTGACACCAGGCCACCCTCCCCAGGCCACCCAGGGCTCCCGGAGGTGCCCCCGCCCTGATCCCATTTTCCCACAGTGGATAACGCTGGAAAATCCCATGGAAAACCAGGAGTGCCGCCCAGGAAGTGCTTCCCGCAGTACGGATGGCAACCCCTGCCCCAGGGCCACCCTCCCTCTGTCCCTTTGTCCCCGTGTCCCCAACCCCACCCCGTGTGTCCCCTCAGATGTATCCCTGCCTCTCGGCTGGAGCGGGACAACAGCCGGCCCCAAATCTGGGGACAACTCGCTGCTCGTGTGGGTGGAAATTCATGGGAAAATCGGGAATTTTGGGAGCGGGAATTCCACACAGAGGGGTGGGGCACACCCAAAGGACAGGGATGTCCTTGTCCTCAAAGGATGGAGGACAGCGCTGCCCTTGTCCTCCCGCCCTGAATTTGGGGACAACATGCCACTCCTGCAGATGGAAATCCATGGAAAAATTGGGAATTTTGGGAGCGGGAATTCCACACAGAGGGGTTGGACACGCCTGAGGATGAGGCACAGGGATGTCCTTGTCCCCAGAGGATGAGGGACAGCGCTGTCCTTGTTCCCCGGCCCTGAATCTGGGGACAACTCGCCACTTGTGTGGATGGAAATCCATGGAAAAATTGGGATGGGGAGCGGGAATTCCATCCCAGCTCTGCACAGAGGGGTGGGAAATGCCCAAGGACGAGGCACAGGGATGTCCTTGTCCCCAAAGGATGAGGGACCAGGCTGTCCTTGTCCCCCTGGGCCCCCCCGGAGTGGGGCAGGAATTTATTCCCAGGATTTATTCCTGGGATTTACGGCTGCGTTTCCTGTGGAAAATCCTTTTCCTGCCCCGCCGTCCCTGCCCGCACGCCAGGCGCCACCAAGGCCTCCCGGAGTGTCCCTTGTCCCTTTCCCCATCCCAAGTGTCCCCCAAGCTGTGTCTGTGCCAGGAGAAGGGCACTGCCACCTCCTGGGTAGCGATGCCACCACCCCCCCACCTCCTGCCCAGCCCCAGGGTGGCACCGTGGTGACAAAAGTGACAAGGGTGACAAAAATCTCACTGTCCCTGAAGGTCCGGGGGGGCCTCAGGCACTGCCAGAGGATTTCCTGGAATTCCTCCATGGATAATCTCGGAGCACCAGGTGCTTCCCGAGCTCCCGCCCAGGGGATGGCACAGGGGGGTGGCACAGGGGTGTCCCCAGGAGATGCCACCATTTTTGGGGTGGCAGAGCACCAGCAAGAGCCCACATCTGCCACGGTTTGGGGGAATTCCATGGATTGGGATGGATCCTGGGGTTCTCAAACCCCTCAGGCTGGATCCTTGGGGTTAGAGGGCATAGGGATGTGCCCCATGTCACATTGGGGATGGGGACACCCCAAATGGGAACACCAGGGGTGGCTTTTCCCGTCCAGCTCCTGGTTTGTCCCCCTGGCCAGGAATTGGGACTTTTCTCAGGGTTTTTTTTTCCCCACATTTGGGGCTTGGGACACACTCCCAGACACGGCCACCAGCGAGGGGACAACACCAAAGGCACCACGGTTTAATCCTGGTGACACCACACCCCAGGGAGTGCCACTGTCACTTCCCCACACAAAAATCCCTAAAAATGATATCCAGGATATCCTCGGCGCCCACGTGCCCAGTGATCCTGCCCAGCTCCCGCCGTGCCACCCGCAACTGCTCGGCTGCCACCGCCAGGTCCCCACTGTCCCCAAGGTCCCCAAAGCGCTCCAGGGCCGCCGCGCACGCCCCGAGGTGGCGGCTGTGCCTGCTCTGAGTCAGGCTGGGAGAGCCCAGGAGGGGATCCCCGCACCTGGAGGGTGGGAATGGGAATAGAATGGGATGGGATGGGATGGGATGGGAATGGGAACAGGAACGAGAAAGGGAATGGAATGGAAAAGGGATCAGGAATGGGGAAGTGATTTGGAACGGGAAAGGGGATTGGGAACAGAAAAGGAATCAGGAATGGAAAAGGGGATCAGGAAGGGAAAAGGGGATTGGGAAGTGAAAGGGATCAGCCATGGAGAAGGGGGATCAGCCATCCCCATAAACCAGGAAGAGGGTTTGGGACCCCCCGGACTCACAGCTGTGCCAGCTGTTGTGCCAGCAGCTCCAGCAGCGCCTCCAGCCCCTCGCCCGTCTTGCAGGACAGCAGGGTGGCAGGGGGTCCCTGGGCTCCGGTGGCACTCGGGGACCCCCCGTGCCCCCCCAGCAGGTCGGCCTTGTTGAGCACCAGCACGCAGGGGGTGCCCGGGGGCGGCTCCAGCGCCGCCAGCGCCGCCCCCAGAGCCACCGGCGTGGGTGACACCGAGGTGGCATCCAGCACTGCCAGCACCAGATCAGCCTGGCACAACCTGGGGACACACGGGGTTATGTCACCATCCGGACTGACACCCCAAACCCCCCCCAAAACCCCCAAGACTCACCGGGCCCGTGCCCGGGCCACGCCCTCGCGCTCCACGGGGTCGGTGGCCTGGCGCAGCCCCGCGGTGTCACTGAGCACCAGCGGGTACCCCCCAATGTCCAGGGCCACCTCCAGCACGTCCCGGGTGGTGCCCGCCGTGGGGGACACGATGGCGGCCGGGCGCCGACCTGGGGACAGCGGGAATGGTCCAGGAGCTTTGGGGATTATCCCAACCCCTCCACGCCCGTGGGTGACCTGGGGACAGCGGGAATGGTCCGGGGGGTTTGGGGATTATCCTGGGCCCTCCACATCCAGTCCCCACCATGGGTGACATGATGGCCTGGGGACATCAGGAATGGTTCCCTCTGGAATTCTGAGCATTGTCCCAACCCCTCCACACCTGGTCCCCACCCCAGGTGCCATGATGGCCTGGGGACAGCAGGAATGGCTCCCGTCTGCCCCCATGGCCCACTCACAGAGCAGGTTGAGCAGGCTGCTCTTGCCCACGTTGGGGGGGCCGGCGATGACGGCCCGGACCCCCCCCCGCAGCAGCTCCCCCCGACGCCCGTCCCGCAGGTGGCCCTGGAGCTCCTGCAGCAGCGCCCGCACGGTGACAGCCACTGCGGGGACACAGCGGGGTCAGCCCGGCTGGGGACAGCGGGGACACAGCAGAGACAGCCCAGCTGAGGACAGCGGGGACACGGCAGGGTCAGGTCGGCTGGGGAGAGTGGGGCCTGAGCCCCAGGTTGGGGAAAAACACCAGGAGAGACCCCGGGTCCTGATCCCTATATCTGGGATAAAAACATCAGGAAGAGGCCCCATATCCCAGCCAGGGGGACAAACAAGGACCTGGAGTGGCTGGATGGGACAAGCCCCCCTGGACGTCTCCATTGCCAGAGTGACACCATGGGGACACAGCCATGACGTGGGGGCAGCAGGGGCTCACCTTGGGCCAAAACCTCTTCCTCCACATTGTCATCCTCGCTGAAGTCAATGTAGGCCTCCAGGTGGGCGAGCGCCTGCCATTGGGATGGGAGTCACCCCTGAGCTGCTGGCCACCCAGGAGGGCTCGGTGGCCACCCGGGAGGGCTCGGTGGCCCCGCAGGTGACCCCACCTGGGTGAGGGCGTGGCTCCAGCGCTGGTAGAGCCGGCCCAGGTCCCCCTCGAGCTGCCGGAGCGCCTGGCGCCGCTGCGCCTCCGTCTCGGCCCCGATCAGGTCCCGCAGGCCCTCGGCCGCCGTCAGGTCCAGCTTGCCGTGGGCAAACGCCCGGCGCGTGAACTCGCCTGGCTCGGCCGGACGCAGCCCCGGCAAACGGCCTGGG